>NW_022994551.1:0-36980 GCF_012275295.1 Melopsittacus undulatus
TAGGACAAGGGGTTAACGGGTTGAAACTTAAACAGCAGAGGTTTAGATTGATCTAAGGAAGAAATTCTCTTACTGTTTAGGGTGGTGCGACACTGGAAATGGGTGCCCAGGGAGGTTGTGAATGCTCCATCCCTGGCAGTGTTCAAGGCCAGGTTGGATGAAGCCTTGGCTGACATGGTTTAGTGTGAGGGTGTCCCTGTCCATGCAGGGGGGTTGGAACTAGATGATCTTGAGGTCCTTTCTAACCCTAACTATTCTATGATTCTATGATTCTATATTTTAGCACTAATATTTTACATAGCGTATTCAACCTGAGAAAAATATAAATGTTAGAGCTTAATCTTAAACATTAAACATCTCTTTAAACTTCATGCCATTAGTATTAGCATTTTATTTCAATTTACCATATTCATGACCCTTTTGTACAGAACTAATGCTTAAAATTTCTGATCCCCAATTCTGTTAGTTCCTTATATGCAGACCTATCACAATCAGGGCCAAACAAGAAAAAGAAAAACTCTATTGCCCTGAACTGCTAAAAAAACTGCCTTAGTATTTTCTTTTTCATTTGAAGCAATCAAAAGAGTGTGTTTCTTAAAAACAACAGAAAAAAAAACCTTGTCGATATGTTTTTATTTTACTATGAATCAGAAAATACTGCAGGCTGTTTGTTTCATGATCCAAATCTACTCTGAAGACAAGAAACAAACACACAAGATGGAAGTCATGTTTTTTTTTTTTTTTACTGTAGAAGCACTGAAAAGTACGCCTCCGAGTTCTTTTGGGTGCTTCCATACTTCATTTCAGCAGGATTTTTCTGAAGTGCAGCAGTCAGGTATGATTCTGTGTATCTCACTATCACACACCCTTCAGCATACAACACACTCTTGCCGGTCTCAAACACACTACCATGCACCCTTTCAATTAACTGTTTAAAGAACCATGTCAAACAAAGTACATAGTCTCTGCTCTGAACTCCCAGCAGCTCATTCATTCACACTGCATTAGGGAAAACTTGTGCCTCAATTTCTACCTCCCTGACATCTATACCTGCTAAGTGACAGGAGAAGCACAGTCAACTTAAAGAGCAAATACTCACATCACGTGGTTGACATCAAGGGGCAGGCTTGACGCCAGCACGCCAGTGCCATAATGGTCATTACAGTGGCTGCAGCCTTCACAGCATATAGAGACCTTAGGTGAGCTCCTCTACACACAGCAGCAGCACACAGCCCTTTACAACACAGCTCAGCAGCAAGCCTATCTTCTAAGCTGGAATATAATATAGGACTCATGCTTTACAGTTGTAAATTAAATGTAGCAAGGAATGCTCATTGATCACTAGATGGACTAACATAGAACAGACCTATTTACACCAGTGAACTTTCTCACTCTCAAAACAAACAACCCAGTTGGAAAGGATCTACCATAAACACACCACAGGCGTTTGTACTCTGCCACACATCTCTTCAGCACATGAGTGTGTCAATCTACCCTCACTTTTTCATAAAAGCATGTATCAGTAATACTCCACATTATTTAGTGATGTGCCCCATGCAACCCTATTGAGATTTGTCACCTCAGTTGGGTAAACAGTGCTGCTGCTATGCATCAAAAATTAAGTTTGTCAAGGCCTTGTTGTGCCCAGCTTTGTTGTCATGGTGGATGGCTTGTCTTCTCAAGCAACCTTCGCTACTCTCTTTAACAAGCAAAAAACCTCCATATCTAGGTTGGAGATGAGGCCATGCAATGAATGGTTTCTAGCAGAAATTCCCCCTAGCTGATGCTGTCAGCTATGAAAAAGTGCACAATGGAGACTAACTGAGGAACTCTTAACAGCCTGCTCCTCCCATAATCACAATCCACAGTGCTGGCTATTCCAGACACCTTAGATAGGGTCTCCATTGGTCAGATGCCAAAACACAGCTCCTTACATTGAGTAAAGAATGTAACTTTCACTCAGGTTGAGTTTCCAGGAGGTTGTACCACTAAGGGGAATGGCGCTCATGACAAAAAGCAGAAGATATGCCCTCAGAAGAACAGGACTCTGGAAGACCCCTACATATTGAAGAGCCCAAGCATCAGAACACTGCAAACACAAGTGCTGAGCTGCACTAGAACAGGGATTTTTATTTTTTAATCAAATGATAGTGCAGTGTAGCCTGACCCTGCTTAGTGCGTGGAAGTGTAAGATCATCAGTCTTGGCAGAGGGGATAACTAATCTTAGCATAGCAGTGATGTATGAAGAAGAGTGATCTGGCCAGACTTGTATGCCTTTTCTCACTCAGTTTCTTGCAGACTACAAGAGGATGGTCATCTTCTTACCACTTCAATACTAATACTCAGTTTTTTGTGGTCCAAGTGTGAATAATAAGATTATTTCACAGCATTTCATAAGAATGGTGTTTGCATAGCGTGATGCTAAAGGTGCATCTGGCATGGCCTGGGGCATGGCATGAAGCCTGCTGGGATGACGTTAAAGAAGCCATGCCAGAAAGAGCATGCCAAAGCAGCACAGCCTCATCTATTCCAGTAATTGAGAGCATTTTAAATGCCAAATCATACCTAGGGAGGGTGCTAGGGAAGGCTTGGTTAGCACTTGCCAAATTCATGCCAAGAAGCATTCTGATTGGGTTTTTAGCACAGACAAATGCATGCCAGTGCCAGAAAACGTTAATAGCGCACTCAGAATTATATAGACAACAAACCATGACACACAAGTAACTTAGCCCTACACCCATGTGTCTTCTCCTGTTCCCTCATATAATCTCAAAGTCCTCATGTTCCAGATTTCTCTTCAGTTTCATATTTCTTTGGTTCATTTCACACAAAGATTACAGAATTTGTTACAGTTAAAATTTATCTAATTACACTACTGTCGTGGTTTAAACTAAATCTGCACAGTTCCCCCTTTGTTTCCCCTCCCCCCCCCCCCCTCACCTTCCCACTCCCGGAGGGATGGGAAGGAGAGCCAGAGGAATACAACTCCCACGGATTGAGGTAAAATCAGTCCAGCAATCAAGGTATAACAGAATCGCTAACGGTACCATAACAAATCAAAGTTAGAGGGGACAAACAGGTAGAGAGATATATGATACCACCCGCCACAACAAGGCCAGCCCGAAAGAGCTCGAGAGCTCCCTCCTCTCCTCCCGGCCAGCTTCCAGTTCCCTCCCCGAGCAGGATGAATACCTCCCGACTAGCCCAGACCAGGCACCCTATCTCCCTCCTCCCTGCAGAGCATGAGCTACTGCTGAACCCATGACATTATCCACCCCTTATTCCATACCATTCACGTCATGCTCAGATCCCACATTTTCATATACCATCATATATATATATATACACATATATATATATATATATATACATCTGCATACACCCAGACAGATAGAAAGAAATCATTTCTAATACATGGACAATCCCTATAATGCAATTGAGTCCATTTGCTCCATGATGTTAAGTTTGTAATAGTCTTTGTAGCAGGAAAGTCTGTGTTGCAGTGCTGGATTGTTGCCTGCCGATGTTGATCATCCCTTTACTGCAGAACTCATCTGGTTCTATCAAAGTTCATTCTCTGTTGGGACGATGGTTAGAGGGAAGTCAGGGCAGTCGCTGGTGACCTGAAGACATCTAGTTGATGGACTATAAAAATTTACACCACAAGCAACAACGTATAATTAAGTTAATTGGCTGTGTTCCCCCTAAATCAAATCCCTTGAGGTATACATCGGACTTCCCCATCTTCCTGCATTACCCACCAAGTCTATCCGGGTCCTTGAGCAAAAGCAGTCCCACGAGTGGGTTTGCCTTGGCCTGAAACAGGAGTAACCCAGACTGTCTTCCCTAGCAAATTTCTCATGTGCACTACAGGCACCTTGTCCCCCTCTACAATATGTAAAAGTTCTGACTGGGCTGGGCCAGCCCTGTTAGCAGATCCTCTGGTGTTGACCAGCCAGGTGGCCTTTGGTAAATGTGTATCCCAATGCTGAAAGTTCCCCCCACCCATTGCTCCCCCCCATTGCTCTCAGTGTAGTTTTTAACAGCCCATTGTACCGTTCAATTTTCCCAGAGGCTGGTGCATGGTAGGGGATGTGATATACCCACTTAATGCCATGTTCTTTGGCCCAAGTGCCTATAAGGTTGTCCGGAAATGAGTCCATTGTCTGACTCAATTCTCTCTGGGGTGCCATGTCACCAAAAAATCTGTTTCTCAAGGCCAGGATAGTGTTCCGGGCAGTGGCGTGGGCACAGCATACGTTTCCAGCCATCCTGTGGTTGTTTCCACCATGGTAAGCACAGAGCGCTTGCCTTGGCAGGTTGGGGGGAGTGTGATATAGTCAATTTGCCAGGCCTCCCCATAGTTATACTTCAGCCATCGTCCTCCATACCAAAGAGGTTTTAAACCGTTTAGCTTGTTTAATTGCAGCACATGTCTCACACTCATGAATAACCTGGGCGATAGTGTCCATTGTTAAGTCACCCTCGATCACGAGCCCATTTGTACGTTGCGTCTCTCCTGATGGCCTGAAGTGTCATGGGCCCACCGGGCCAAAAATAATTCGCCTTTATGTTGCCAATCTAAGTCCATCTGAGCCACTTCAATCTTAGCAGCTTTATCCACTTGTTGGTTATTGTGGTGCTCCTCAGTGGCCCGACTCTTAGGTATGTGGGCATCTACATGGCGTACCCTCACCACCAGCTTCTGCACCCGGGCAGCGAAATCTTGCCATAATGCAGCAGCCCAGATGGGTTTACCTCTGCGTTGCCAGTTGCTCTGCTTCCATTGCTGCAACCACCCCCACAGGGCATTTGCCACAATCCATGAGTCAGTATAAGGTAGAGTACTGGCCACCTTTCTCGCTCAGCAATGTCCAGGGCCAGCTGGATGGCTTTCCACCGGCAAACTGACTCGATTCACCCTCTCCTTCAGCAGTTTCAGCAACTTGTCGCTGAGGACTCCATACAGTTGCCTTCCATCTCCGATGCTTTCCCACAATACGGCAGGACACATCAGTAAACAAGGCATACTGCTTTTCACTTTCTGACAATTTATGATATGGTGGTGCCTCTTCATCACCTCCTCCTCTGGTGACATTCCAAAATCTTTGCCCTGGCCAGTCCATGATGACTTCCAGAATGCCTGGACGACTGGGATTTCCTATCTGAGCTCGTTGTGTAATTAGTGCAGCCCATTTACTCCAAGTAGCATCAGTTGCATGATGTGTAGAGGAGACCCTGCCTTTGAACATCCAGCCCAGCACTGGCAAGCGGGGTGCCAAAAGGAGCTGTGCATCAGTGCCAATCACCTCCGAAGCAGCTCGAACCCCTTCATAAGCTGCCAATATCTCTTTCTCCCTTGGGGTATAGCTGGCCTCCGAGCCTTTGTATCCCCGACTCCAAAAACCACGGGGTCGACCTCGAGTCTCCCCTGGAGTTTTCTGCCAGAGGCTCCAGGTAGACCATTCTCCCCAGCTGCGGTGTACAGTACATTTTTCATATCTGGACGGTTCTGGACTGGTCCAAGGGCCACTGCCTGAACTATCTCACGTTTAATTTGCTCGAAGGCTTGTTGTTGCTCAGGACCCCATTTGAAATCATTCTTTTTCCGGGTCACATGATAGAGAGGGCTTACGATTGAACTGTAATTTGGAATGTGCATTCTCCAGAACCCCACAGCACCCAAGAAAGCTTGTGTTTCTTTCTTATCAGTTGGTGGAGACATTGCTGTTATCTTACTGATCACTTCTGTAGGGATATGTCTACGTCCATCTTGCCATTTTATTCCCAAAATTGAATTTCCCGTGCAGGTCCCTTGACTTATTCCGTTTTATGGCAAAACCAGCTTTCAGCAGTATTTGGATTATTTTCCTCCTTTCTCAAAACTTCTTCAGCTGTATCACCCCACACAATAATGTAATCGATGTATTGCAAGTGTTCTGTAGCTTGCCCCTCTTCCAGTGCAGTCTGGATCAGTCCGTGGCAGATGGTGGGGCTGTGTTTCCACCCCTGGGGCAGTCGGTTCCAAGTGAACTGGACACCCCTCCAAGTAAAAGCAAACTGTGGCCTGCACTCTGCTGACAAAGGAATTGAGAAAAATGCATTGGCAATATCAATCGTGGCATACCACTTGGCTGCCTTTGACTCTAATTCATATTGCAGTTCTAACATGTCCGGCACGGCAGCACTCAATGGTGGTGTGACTTCATTCAGGCCACGATAGTCTACTGTTAGTCTCCACTCCCCATTAGACTTTCGCACCGGCCATATGGGGCTATAAAAGGTGAGCGGGTCCTGCTGATCACTCCCTGCCTCTCCAGTCTACAGATCAGATTATGGATGGGAATCAGGGAGTCTCGATTGGTGCGATATTGCCGCTGGTGCACTGTTGTGGTCGCAATGGCACTTGTTGTTGTTCTTCGACTTTCAGCAACCCCACAACAGAAGGATCCTCTGAGAGACCAGGCAAGGTGGACAGCTGCTCAATTTCCTCAGTCTCCAAAGCAGCAATACCAAAAGCCCCACGGTACCCTTTTGGGTCTTTGAAGTACCCTCTCCTGAGGTAGTCCATGCCGAGGATGCATGGAGCCTCTGGACCAGTCACAATGGGATACTTTTGCCATTTCCTCCCAGTCAGGCTGATTTCAGTCTCCAGTACAGTCAATCTTGGGACCCTCCTGTCACTCCAGAAATATAGATGGGTTCCACCCCTTGACAGTTCGTTGGCATCAGGGTACACTATGCACCTGTATCGACTAGAGCCTTATACTTCTGTGGGGCTGATGTGCCAGGCCATTTGATCCACACAGTCCAGTAAATACGATTGTCCCCTACCTCCACCTGGCTGGAGGCAGGGCCCTCTAATAGCCATTGTCGTCACATCTTGGACACCTAAGTCGTGTTGAAAGGGATTGTTCTTCTTTATCACAGGAGATGGAGTAAAATCAGCTCTTCCGCTCCATCTGGGAACCTGTTCACCAGAGACTGAAGCTGCAGCTCTCACGGAGCGATCAGTCATGGCCCTTGCTCCTCTCTTCAATTCCCTCACACGTTCATCCAAGGCTGAAGTAGGTTGTCCATCCCACTTTGTCATGTCTTCTCCGTGATCCCGCACGTAAAAACATAGGGGTGGCCCGTGGTGTGTATCTTATATATTTTCTCTCTCGAGCAATAGGACGCCTTTTGTTAATAGCTGAAACGCGTGTTGGCACATGTGAGGAGCTAGATAAATCAGACAGATTGTCCCTCAACTGTTTGAGATCCTGAGACAGTTTTTCCACAGCTGAGATGATGGAAGGGGTAAGATTGTCTTCGAATTCTCGGAGTTTATGAAACCATTTCATCCACTGTTAGTGGTACTATGTCATTCCAGGTTACCATTGCCAATGGATGGGCATATGACGACGGTGCATTTCATGTAAGCTTTCGCCACATGGGTCGTGTGCATTCAACTTCATCTGGGTCTATGGGTACATTCCCATTATTCGGCTTGGTGTGGTAGATCATCTCTACGATAGCTGATTCCCTCAGGGACTGGATGCCTTTGTCTATTGTAGTCCACTTGGCCGAATGACTCATAACATCATCCTTGTATGGGAACCTTTCTTTCACAGCTGCCAAAAGCACCTCCAAAGACCGAGGGACTTTTTTTCTCTTGCAATTGCTTTGTCAATTCCCCCTTCTCTAGCAAGTGACCCCAGCTGCTTGGCTTCTGTACCTGCTAGCTCATGACCATCAGCCCCATTATCCCAACATCGGAGCAGCCACGTGATGATGTGCTCCCATGATTGATGGGTGAAATCTTTTCGCATATTCCACAGCTCAGTTGAGGTCCGAGATCAAGAAGTCACCTCTTCTTCTTCGTCGTGTGATGATGACCCCTGATCAGATACTAGACCAGGTAGTGGATGCATAGTTTCTTCATCCTGCCTCTTCCTTCTTGCCTCCTTTCTGGTTTTTCTCTTGTGTACAGGAGCAACCGATATTGGTACAAATTGGTCCTCTAGTTCAGCTGCAGTGATTATCACTGTAGTTTGAGTAGCAACTGTACTTGTTGCTGGGGTAGCTGCACTGTCTGTCACAGCTGAAGTTTGGGTAGCAACTGTACTTGCGACTGGGGATGGTGTAGCTGCTGTACTTGGAGGTGGAACAGCTGCGCTGACTTCTGTGTTGCTCTCAGATCCAGGGACATTTTTTCCTTTTGAAGGTGTTGGATAGTGTCAATCAAGGCCCTATAAGCATAGGCCAAGCCCCAGCATGTTGCTGTAATTTGTCCATCTCTGGTATGGCCAGGACGACAACACACCTCATTTAGGTGTTTTACTAATTCTTCCGGATTTTTCACTTGTTCGGGAGTAAAATTCCAAAGTACTGGAGGGGCCCACTGACCTAGATGCTTGCCCATACTATCCCACACACCCTGCCACTCATGACTGTCCAGCCTCTGGGAAGATCTCCTGGTCCTCCTATTTTGTCGTTTAACCCCAATACAGGACCAGACCTGATCCGCTAAACTCTTGAAATCAGATGAAATAACTGTGAGCAAAACACACTCGTATGCGTGCTACTATGCTGATCCCCATCACAATCAGCATACAAGTCTCAACAGTATTAAAGGCCATTCAAAAACTTCAAAACCCTCAAATGATATTGTAGACCATCTGGAGAGAACACTGGGAGGATAGAAGAATGTCTCCTTCACAGTTTGACCACCCGAGAAGGAGAAAAAAGTGTGAAATTCCTAAGCACTTCTATTATATACCTCCCAAATATAAAGTTGGTGACCCTACCGGGAGCATAAACCAGATCAGTTTCATGTTGAATGCTTCTATTGTATTACAAGTCATTAACATAAAATACAATGAGACCAGAACCTTAGCCCAAACCCATACTTGATAAACACTACACAGCTAATATATATGAAAAGTAATTGGTAAAATCCTGAAACCGTGAGATCAAGAGAAAAAACTGTGAGAGCCAATAAAACAGCATTGTGACAAATGACTATAAATCCTGTCAGATTTGTTGTTATTTCGTGGGTTTGAGCCCCATGTTGGGTGCCAAAAACTGTCGTGGTTTAAACTAAATCTGCACAGTTCCCCCTTTGTTTCCCCTCCCCCCCTCACCTTCCCACCCAGAGGGATGGGAAGGAGAGCCAGAGGAATACAACTCCCACGGATCCAGGTAAAATCAGTCCAGCAATCAAGGTATAACAGAAATAACTACCGGTACCAATAACAAATCAATGTTAGAAGAGACAAACAGGGAGAGAGAATACGATACCACCTGCAGCCACGAGGGTAGCCCAGAAAAGAGAGAGAGAGAGCTTCCCCCCCTCCCCTCCTGGCCAGCTTCCAGTTGCCTCCCCGAGCCCAGCCGGCGTGTTAACCCCTTCCCTCCCGGCCAGCTTCCAGTCCCCCCCAAGCAGGATGTGCTGTGGTATGGAATACCTCCCCGACTAGCCCAGACCAGGCGCTCTATCTCTCCCTCCTCCCTGGCAGAGCATGAGCTACTGCTGAACCCATGATAACTACTTACCTAGTGCTTCTCTTTTTCGATATTTTTTGTACATAAATTTCTGCTGGTAGAGGCTCTGAGTTTGCAAGTCTCATTCTGATCTTGTGATGCATTCTGATTTAGGAGAGAACATTTATATTCTTCCTCTAAGAGTAGGAATGGATTTTAAAAATTCAAGATGCAAATATATCTTTATTAATTTTTTTGGAAGGAGAAGAAGTCAAGGTGTAGGTGGAAGGACAGGTAATTGATCATCTTTGCAAATTAGGGTAATGGCCTGCAATTTGTACCTATATTGCAAATTTACTTGCTCAGAAGTACAAGAAAGTGTATGTTATGAAAATCAGTGTTTTACAATTACAATCAACTGCATGAAGTGTAATTCATAAACTGATCAGGTTTCAACAGAAAGCTGACCTGAGGCTTGCTTCTGCTAACTCCTTAGAATCAGAAGCCTTGTCAATCCTACCTCCAATGGTAGAAACTGTTATCTAACGTAAATACAATGGCCAGTTTATACTTTGCATTTTTGGAGATGCAATTTGAAGGTTTAAATTATGAAAAGTCATTATTTCTTAGTAATTTTTGGTTTTGTCCTCCTGAAAAAAACTCCAAAGGAACCAGTAGAACTGGTTTGCACACTGATTTATATACCACTGAGGTCAACAATGTTGAAAAAAATGTTTTTTCAAGGAAAGGATTCACAGATATTCCCACGAATGGTACATGAATCCCGACCAATTCTGTTTACTACCTACAACTAATTTAATTAAAGCATGATTTAGAGATGTTCTTGAACAGAACACATTGAGTATCTTAATGCCTCCATGTTAAAGTAATTTAACATTATAGATTCATGTAGCAACACAGAGATAACAAAAAGTTCAAAGTGAATAGTGACATAGCTTTAAAACTGTAAATAACAGCTGGACTTTTGAGATTAGTGAGTGTGAATAAATCAACGATAAATTAAAATACTAAAGGTGTTAACACTAAGTGGTGGAAAATATTTTAATGCCACTTGAAGGCATTCCAATCTTTCCTTTTGCATGCACTCATCAGGTTTGAGTCCTTTTTATTACCCAAAAGAGCCATTCCACTCACTTTTTAAAGTGCCTAAGATGCTTATATAGCTGAGAGGTTATGAGGTTTTTTTTTCCTCAAACCATTATAGTCTAGAATAACTGTATTTTCAAAAAATAACCTGAATCCTTATTTACCCAGTTGACTACAAATTCTACAAATAAGTGTCATATCATTTCATATTCCCCTAAAAGCTTTACTCTGCTTTCTCAAGCTGACCATTAATACAATGCTATCCAGAAGAAATGAAACTCTGAAATAAGAAACCATTCCTGTAGTATGTAATACAGAAGCAAAACAGCCCATTATTCATAGGGTTTGGGTTTTTCAGTTCTTAGGATGAAGTATAATGTAGGAATGCCATTTCTACATCATGTGTTTTACTCTTTTTACTTTTTTGAACCTCTGCACATTCAGAGTTACACAAGTCTCCTTCAACTGGTAAGGCAGATACAGAGAGGCATGGCTTAGATCTTTGTAATGCAGAATAGTAGAAGACACAGAATGTGGAATAAAATAACTAGAGAATAGTTATGCAATAAAAAATGGAAGAGGAATAGGCCTTTAGAGGAATAGGAAGCCTTTAAAGCCTTCGCAGAGCTGTCATTCTCATGTTTCTAGAGAACATCGAGGCTGGCAATGCACAATTGAAACCATAGTCCAACAAGTCTCCTAATTTAAAAATTGCAACTTGTTTTCAGGTAAGAAAATAGCCCTATTTCTACCTTTTGTGCACTTCTTAACTGTCCAACTAAACAAGCAGGGAACGGCTAGCTTTCCAGGTCAATTATAAATTAGTAATATACAGAAAAGATAACAAATTTTAAACCAGAATTAATATAATAAGCTATTCAATAAGTAGGTTTGGTCCTGGCACTGTGGGTCACACAACTGAAAGTGCAGCAGAGAAGGCAAAATATTCATTTCTACATAGTCATCAGTGAGTAAAATCTTTCTTACACATACACCAGGGTGTCTGTAGGCTTCAGGGAACAAACCTTACCAACTTCAAAGAATTCTGCATGAGGATTGAGGCACAGACTTTTTTTCCTACCCAGGCAGGAACAGCAAAGAGGATCAAGAAAAGTTCCTGTACATTGCCTTCATCGCTCTAAAAGAGGAGAGAAAAAGGCAGAAGTATTGACCTAAATGTCAAAGAAGCCCCATATTTGGAAGCAAGATTGATCTACTCGCAGTTTATGCAAATATTATGTGGAAACAGAAGCAAATACATATGCATCTACGCAACTCAGGTCTTCCATTGCCTACATCCTAGCATCTAGGAAGAAAAGGAAAGAGCTGAAAATAAGTCTTAAAGGCTAATATGACACCAGTGATTCAAACTACTTTTGCTGGTGGCTAAGTTCCTTTCAACAATAGAAAATGAGGGCTATAGTTTATATTACACAAAACAGATAACACATGTTCTTTGATAACACGTATTCTTTGAAAGCTATTGTTTTTCCTGTCCTTTACATCTCCTTTAGTTACTTTTGATATCTTAATGTGTCCTGAAAATTCTGTAATTTTGTAAAAAAAACATATTTCAGAAAATTTACCAGATTAAATACATTGAACTTTCTTAAATGTCTTTCTAGAACAGTATACAAGTTTCTGAGTGATGAAAAATTCTGTTAACATGTAACACAGGAATACGCATAAAATTCAAGGAGTTTATATTTCTATCCTACAACATCTGTAAAGATAACAACTTTAGGATAAAATTTACATATGTGACTGGTTTTGTAAAGTTTAGCTTTGTTTTCAGCATCAGCTGCTTGCAAGAATTTAGTAATTCTGAAGATTATGAGAGTGGACTACAAATTTCTGACAAAGCTAAGAAAGCTGGTTTACTTTCCTTATGCAACTCCCCGTGCGATAACTGTAGCTGCTTAGTACTTGTTGTTTGTAATGTTGCTCTGGGTAGTTTATTCTGTATTAGACAAAAACAGAACAAAGAAATTCAATCTTTCAGCTGCCTGACTTCCTTAATTTAAGCTTATGTGTCCTTCTTCCAAGCTTTGGAAAAAATAGTCTATTCCAATTTCTGAACTTGTATCTTGCACCTCCTTGATATATCCTAATAACCATCTTCTCTGAGATGACTGCATGCTTTTGGAACATATTTATAAACACACACGGAGTTTTCAAGCCCTTGTATTGATTTGGTTACCCTTTGTTATTCTTCCTCATGGCTGTAATGCTTACATTTTATTGAAGTACACACCATACCAAACTCCAAATGCAGCTTTTTACTGGTACTTAGTGAAATTCTACTATCATCCTCAGATCTCTCCTCTTGTTTAATCTTTGCACCACAGAGTCCATCTTTCCTCTTTTTTCTTGTCTTTATCCATAGCCCTGTTTTTCCTTCAAATTGCATAAACTTTTTAACTTATCTACACACACAAAGAACAGGATCCATAGCACCAGCTTGGGACTATATGAGTTACTGCAAGGATCATGCATTTACTTATCAAGCTTTGCTCCTATTTGTTTGCAGATACAAACAGTATAGCAGAAAGGCAAAAATTAAAACCATGTCTTCTGATCTTGAAACTTGAAAGTTTGAGACCCAGCCTGATTATTATTCTCCTAACATACTTAGCAACCATATGGCAAACAGCTTGGTAACTCACGTTTTTTCAGTAACAGCAGTCTTCCATTACAGTATTTGCTCTTTCTTTTTTAACACAAACCAACTTGAAATGCCCCAGAATCGTTCACAATAACATAATTAAAAACACAGGCAGTTGCGAAGATCTACAACTTGGCCCTGTCCATAACTTCAGGATCTACTGTTAAAAGTTCGAACGAGTTTCTACATCCAGACAGCTTCACATCTAATCTTGCACCTCTGCATATTTCCCCAGCTTTTGGTCCACTGTCTTCCAGGCCACCAGTACATTTTCTTTAAAGGAACACCAAAGAAAATTTATTCTCTCCACAGGTATTCCCACATAGGAATCCTATGCTAATCAGTAAGTCACCTATATCTTAACATTTACGTGGACTGTTCTTATTCCCCTGCTTAATAATCTTCCTTTCCACAACAGTTCTCCCATAGCCTGTACATCTACAGCCTGTCTTCACCCTCTATTCTTCCTGGGCTACAATCATCCATAGCATTTGCTTTCTGAACAAAAGGTTTAGTATACTAAAAAATTGACAAGGCCCGTCATAAAAGGTTTTCATAAACACACAAGCTTGTCACAGAGCCAACATTTAAACTGTTACTTTTATACATGCTACCACAAAGTATCACTACAATGATGCACCTGAAAGTGAACTTACTGTCTCCAGAGGTCTGGAATGAGTATTAGGTCTCTTCTTTCCCCTCCACCCAAGAGTATAGAACTGGTCACTCTAATAAAACAAAACTAGGCATCTGTAAATAATTAACACAAGCACTAGTACAAATGTATCAGTTATTTTCTCTCGTAGTCCTGTGGGGAAAGTGCAATTTAACAAGAACTGTGTTCTATTTATTCATCAGGTTTTTAATGCCACAGGACTGGCACATTTGACTGCTATCCCTGGCAGTGCTAAAGGCCAGGCTGGACAGCGCTTGGAGTAACCTGGTCTAGTGGAGGGTGTCCCTGCCAATGGCAGGTGGTAGGAAGTGAATAAGCTTAAAAGTCCCTTCCAACAAAATCATTCTAGGATTCTCTGATTCTATGATTTCATAATAAATTTCAGTCAGCTGTACATCCTTTGTATCAGGTGGTAAAACCATTTCAAATATCATTAGTAATTGTACCAGTTTACATGTCTGAATGCAGAGGTTACATACATTACTATATACATAGTGATTCTCTCAGAATAATTCTGTCTAGACAAGTTTCTGCTCCTAGTTCTCAGTTCTGCTAGAAAGACTTGCTAGAATGTCTGGTAACTTGTCTTCACTTTGTGTAAAAGAAAAATATCTGCTAAGATGCAATACTGTCTTTAACATCAAAGATAAATGCACATGCCCATTCGTATGAGTGTGAGAAATCATAAACCCCCATAAAGAAGACAGCTGAAGTGAACATCAGTTTTCAATAATCACTGACATGAAGATATAAAAGCACACTGCAAAAAACCATGAAAGGCATGTAAAAATTAGTGTTTTATTACACCATTGGAATCTTCAGTGTTTCTTTCATATTATAGATATTGGCACTGTTCAAAAAACAGAATAGAGCTCATAATCCTCCTGGAGTGTTTTACAAAAGAGGGTGGAAGAAAGAGACACTTGTATCTTCATATCTTTTATTTCAAAGTAGTTTTTAGCAACTAAGACGCATATTACGCTGTAACAGTACTGTAGCTCTCTCATCTATGACTACAATCCCTTTTCTAAACAACTTAGTCCTGTACAGGACAGTGTATATCCTTACAGGTATTTCATATTTCAATTAATTAATTTTGATTTGCGGACTATATTTGACAAGAAGAGCCCAAGATACATACAACATGTTAGGCAAATTATGTAAAAATTCATTTGCAAGTGTTATTCCTGTAAACACCAATGAAAACGCAAAACTTAATCTACATTTTTTACACCCACACTCCTATCTCACTTTTTAAATTAAACCCCAGCCTTTACAGGAAGGAAAAACTACAACTGCACCAGCTATAGACAAGTGTGTCAATCCATATTACCCAATCTCCCCACTCTCCTCCACACTCACTGCTTCTGTAACTGAAATCTAGATCTTTAACTTTTGCTGTTGGATTTAAGTATCTCTTATTTTTGATGGCCTGATAGAGGTTTCTGAGGTTTGAGTGAATTTCTAGCACATTTGCTCAAGCAAGGAATTGACAGCAAGTGGTTAAAAATGCCAAACATAGTAGTAGCAGATGCTACACAAGCTTCCCTGCTGTGCCTGTGAATTCATTTCATTCCTGACCTATAGCACCCTGGCAGTTTCTCAATCTGGACCTCTCCTGTGCCGGGGACTGACAGAAGTTATCTGGTATTGTGGCTCTGTGACTTGGACAGAGAATGACTAAGGATGAAATAGACACCCCAAAAGTCATCTTCACTTTATTTTTATGATCAGATCTAGATTATGCAAAAGCTGATAGGTTTTGTTCATGAGTCAGGTAAATATGAAATTGTTTTTTCAGCATCTGGACAGAGTGTTTATATGATAAAAACCAATTTACTTTAAAGGTTATTCACAAACACAGAGGAAAAAAGAAGCCTATACTCTTCCCCCAAAAGGAATGTGTTGGAATTAAGGCACTCAAAAGCAGTATTTTTTTCTTACAACTATATGGTACTTTTGCATTCCACATGCAAAATCCTCATAAAGAGTTTCAGATCATGCTTACAGCTGACCTATGCCAAGGATTCCACAGTGTTCCAGTGCTGTTTACTCTATGTGTGACTGATAAAATATTCTATATTAAAAAAAACAAAAAGTTTGAAGTGTAAGAAGCTATATATATAGGATGCTTAATGAGAAAGCATTATTAAAACATGAATACTGTCAGGAGTGCTAGTTTGAATGTGAGCTGGATGGCCAAGCAGTTCCTGTCCCTTCACTTCTATAAGGTGCCATATGTCTCTTGATGTCAGAATTATGACATCTTGCACATGCTGACGATTTGTCCTTAGTACAGTAAGGAAAAATGTAGTGCAAACCAAGGAAGAAATGGTGGATCACCAGATGTATATTATGTAATTATATGCTCACATTATTTCTTGAAATTAAAGTATAGCACATACTTAATATTTTGTTTCTATTATCTTCATAATATGGCACAGTTTTGCAACTTAACATATAAAATTTTAATAATGTTTATCAGGTTTAAAAATCCTTAATGACTACATTGCCCTTTTTCTTGTAAATATATTCTATTACCATATTGAAGATGTGAATACTGAATTTATTTAGATATTATGTCAATGGCTAGCTTATAAAACTTTGAAAAATAAATTACCTGCAACAAAAGAACAACATACTTTTTAAGCTATAATCTTGTGAATAGTGTCTCTGCAACACAAATTACAAATTTTAGTACACTCAATTGAAACAAAGAAGAAATTATTAAAGAGGTATTTATAGCAGTATTTATGTTTAAATAGAGGGCAATAGAGGAGATTACTAAATCTGAGTTATTGCTAATTGGTTAGAGTAATTGATTATTCGAATGTACAACCGCAAAGGCAATCAGTAACTAGTGTCCTTGGTTAATTAATACAACCAACAGAGCAACTGTAGTGAAACCTTACACTGAAGACACACTTTTAACACAGTGTCAAGATCCAGCTGAATGCATGAGAATTCCTAACAAATGTATGCAACATAAGTTTTAATTTTTTCTTTATCTTGTAATCTTCAAATATCCAAAACTCCCACTGAGATGGCAATAAATGTTTGTACCTGTAATATTCAGTACAATTAGTAGAATATGAAAGGTTTCAAAACTGTTTGAAGTTCTATTTGCATCATATCAATTGAATGCTCAAAAGAAAACATTTACTCTATTTTTTAACAGCATAGCTACAATCCAGTATTTCAGGAAGTTAGTGAAAAATATGTTTCATGGATTAAGCCTCTTCTGAATTACCAAAAAACAATGTTCACAGAAAACATGGCAATATTAAATACAGAGAACAAATGCCTTCCTGCACTTGGAACATTATCTCATTTTCCCTAGTTTTAGGAATATTAGTCTGGTATTGCTACATCATTCTGGTTACAATTCTTGTCAGAAAAAGAATTTCAATATTTGAATACCTAATAAAATCTCTGAAATCTATAGAGATCTTCTAATAGGACACTGACAACTGCCTGTGTGTACAAAGACAATAAAGTACAGTCAGCCATCTCAAACTGGTTATACTGATCTCACATTAACAACAAAAAAAGACATAACAGAGTATCGACCCTCCTTCTAACCCCTCCACCAAAAAGCAGACTGAACCACACCTGCCTGTGTGATATTTCTAGATGTAGTAAGGAGTCAAAAAAAAAATTACTTTAAGCCCATTTAGCTTTGAGACTACCTCCTAGCTTAATCCTTGAAGGGGTTTTGTATTTTTCACAGCTTGCTTTGTTTTCAGGTATTTAATCTATTTTAAGGAGTTGGAACTATAGGAGCTTTAAGGTGGCTTCCAACCCAAACCATTCTATGATCAACTTTAGTCCTTTCGTATCTTCCACTCTCCTTTGCAATACATAAAGCATGAGCATCAACTCATCTCTGGATGGGTAACAGATGCTGAAAGTTGTGAAGAAATAGAATTAGAATTAGCCAAGTGTCTTATCCATTAAGCTGCAAAATGAATACTACTACTGTTTCAAGAAACACTTATTGTATATGAGGTTACATATTTCCTATACAATACCTAACCACACTTACTGTTGCAATTTTCCCCTACTCCTCAGGTTACAGTCTTGAGAAGTGTATTAATTTCAACTTGAAAGCTTTATGAATAGCAAAATGGAGTGGACATTGTAAAACGACCGGTTTTACCTCAATCCTTTGTCTGGAGTTTCGTCAAGCATGGTAAAAGCAGGTAAAGAGCATTGTTTCCACCAAAGCCACTAAAGAGGCAATAATTAGAAACTGGAAAGCACTATAGAAGTATGAAATCAGTAACAGGAATATGTAACTTGCCACCTACATACAGAGGATTTTACTCCCAACATCCATTAATGCAAATAAACCACAAGTACAAATTTACCATACAGGTGAATACACCCTATTATTTTACTGTTTGTTACACAAATTTTTAACAAATATTTTCTTACTGAATTGATTATACAGTTTGAGTCACTCTTCAAGGTGATACATGACCTTAAGTATCTCTGCATGGTATTTCCATTCTGAATAAAGTTAGAAATAGCACAATGCAATCATTACTTTAAGGTAAGTGTCCTGCAAGGCGTAACTTTTACTATTATTAATTTGCTATGTTTCTGACCCTTCAATCAGAAGGCTATGAAGAATTAGAAAATCACTGGTTAGACAACTGGCAAAAGAATGTATTTCCTTGTCTAACAGAAGCCTTTATGTGTTTTTAAATATATGACTTATTTCTAAATGACTTCTCAAATTCATCCTTACTTCCACTAATTTTCATTATTTATCTAGAATGAAACATGCTACATTATCTGCGTACATATTAATTCAGTCTGATACTGTCTCCCACTTCACTAAAAGCTAAATTCATGTGAACCCTACTTTTAAATACCTGACTGCAAAGAGACCAACTGTTAGTCAGCATTTTCAGGTCTCAACTAGAGACAAGATTTCTTAACAGCTTTGTAATACAACATCCCTGAAACTGGTTTGCTTCTTTTGTAACTTATTTTCAAATGCACAAAGAACACCCAATACTGAATACTGAAAAATCACTTGTATTTTGACTGAAAAAGAAAACAGAATTCTTGAGAACAAGAAGCACCCTGGGTTCTTAAAGTCAAAACATTAGGCTAATTTACCTAGTACAGCTTAGAAATAATAAGTGTTTGCTTTCAAAGTTGAATTTTAGCCTTTGTGAAATGTTCTGCAGGAAAGCCTGAAGATGAATCATCCACACAAACTGTACCAACAACATACAGCCAGAGAAGCATCCAGTGAAAATTTTCCTGTATATCCAAATTATGTTTAGGCAGAGCAAGATTTTCTTATTTTGAGACTCAGGATTTTAATGACAGTTTCTCAAAATGAAGAAAAACAACATGTTAAGTAACATGATGAAATACAGATGATTAGGAATTTAACTTGCAGGATAGTTACTGAACAATACATTGGGACTATTCACATAAGTTTAAAGAAATTATGGGAACTAATCTAAAAAAGTCTAATCACAACAATAATTTAATGAACACCAAAAAAAGAAACCAAACCCAAAACCCACAAAGCTTAAGTTTATTGATCGGTAGTATTGCTGTTAGTAGCCATCTGAAAACTCACTTTAAATGCCTGTGTGGTCCAACTTGATATGTTCTAACATTTAAATGAACTAGAAAAAAATAAACCAAAATACCTTCACTTTTGGCATTCACAATTCTGAGAAGAAAGAACTGCAAGGCCAAATTAATTTACTACAGTACTCAAAGTTGCCTGACTTAAAATAAACAGCAAACCTGTGCTTGTAGGCTTCCGTGTTCAAAAGTAAAACGGAAAACTCACATGCCTCAGTAATCCACGTAAGAAAAGCCATAGGTAGGCTATTACAAGCTGTGCTGGAAGCCAAGCAGAAAGGCAAATGTTCTAAAACCTGTAGCTTTGGCTCCTCACATCAAACCTTCCCTGCACTTTAGTCCCTACATGGGTGATTTACAGGAAATCTTTAGCCAGTCTAAGGGGCAGTGTAAGAAAATGATGATTTAATAATACCGATAGAGGACAGCATGCAGAGACATTAGGAGGGGTAGTCTGAATATGGCCTTACTCATTTTATTCTCTTTATACAGTCAGCTGAAACACATATTCAATTATCTATATTATCTCACAATAAAATTTAATATAGTAAGTTTATCAGTCACTGTCAACAGCCTTACAAACGATTTTGTCCCAAAACTGTTTCAAAATCAGCAATTCCCTATACCAGAAAGAGCAGTCTTGGCATAAATTTCTAGGAAGTATTAGAAAAATGTGCTTTAAAGATCTGTGCCTGTGTTTCCACTCATATTTTGCTGGGGACTTAACCAAGCATAGAGATAAAAAAGCAATAGATGAAGGTAACTGGTTAAAGTAATTTATCTCAAAAGTCAAATAGCAAACACTGCATTGCTTATTCTATTTCAGAGAGGATTTGTCTTGAAAATCACCTTCTTTTTTTCCTTACTCAGGTTGTTAGTGTAGCTGGAACTCAGATGAAAAATAAGCTAACAAACAGCCCCTGAGACACATTTGTTCAGAACCTGCTTCATCTTCAATGGACACCTGAGGAGAAACTAGTTAGAAACTTGACAGATTCAACACATGGCAAAGCATCTTTTGTTGGCAGTGCTTTAGATTGCTATGAGGGAAGCTGTATCAGTGAATCAGAGGTCAGCAGAGGGGGGTGAAAAAACCTTAGTATTACCTCTATGTCAGAAAAAATTGTCAGATACAGAATCTCAAAAGTTCAGAAAACCAGAAAATTTCCAAATTAATTAAAAGAGAACTCCCTAGCAAATCTTAGGTATCTGTGGAAACACATATTTAAGAGTGATTTTATGTGTAGTAATAGCTTCACATCAAATAATAGGACAGATTCTTCAATTCATACTTTTTGACCTTCAGAAAAGTCGAACTTGTAACATTACAGATCCTATAGATGCAAGAGAATAAATAAGCTATTTTTAAAATACAGTCTGATAAGCTGGGGAACAGGATTATATGATGTGCTCAGATGTGATAGCAGAGGTCTGTACTTGATGATCCAGAGTTCTCTTCAGTCCCGCTTCCTACATTCCACTGACATATATGAATGCAAGAAATATCCAGGACTATTCAAATACAAATGGATCAGATTTAATGAAGTAAGAGTTAGACACTCCAAACAAAAAGGATAGTACGTTTGCAAGGTACCTGCAAGTATAACAGAAAACAAAATTAAAAAAAAAAAAAAAAAAAAACAAAATCAAATTAGGTCAAATTAAATTAGACTCACTCCATTCTAGTAGTAATACCCCTCTCCAGTATTTGTTGGTTTTATTTGATCTTAGTTCAGGGCATAAGTCTTCCCAAGCTGAACATCAAGTCAGGTGTTTCTCCTCCTACCAAGATCTTCACTGTATTTAAAACCATCAGTCACAAGCTGGCTTCACTAGAAATCATGAGTTACTGGCTTTGGGGTAGCCTTGTACCAACAACCTTAGAATTGTCTCAGACTGAAGATGTGCTTAATATCTGGCCCATATATAATAATTAATAATAAAAAAGCATAAGTAGGTATTGTGAAAGGGCCTGTAAGTATGGGGCACATAATTTCCTTTTCACTCCTCAGTCTTTCTTCCATAACTTTCTTCAGAAAGGGATTAGTCAAAGATTATGGAAATAAAATTCTCAGCATATTGAAGAATTACATATACAATATCAAGTAAATACATTCTAGAATATATAGAAAACATACTTGTACAGATGTTCTGAGTCCTGCCTTTCTTCCCATGGAACACTGCCTACATCACCCATCCTGCAAAATGGAATGATTATGTATATAGAAGCAAACACATCTCTTCCTTCTGGATATGAAAAGGCCTCTGTATCTGGGAATATGCACAGAAAAAAATAATAGTCTAAAGACAAAAATAAATACCCTATTCTGTTCACAGTTGATCAAAGAGCATAAGCCTTCCATAAGAAAAGAAATCAGGTGTTTGGACCACCTCAATTTTGTTATTCTGATCAGAAATTCAGATTCTTCTTTGAGCAGAACCTACTTCTATGTTCTTTTCATGGTTGTTTCATTATCAGTCAGTTCAGTTTCCTTTCTTTATAAGTATAAAGCAAGGGAAAAATCTATACCAGTAGGGAAAAAAAGAATGCAAATATAAAGGAATTATTTATCCCTCTTGACTAATCAGACCATGAATTTGCTGGAGGGTGGAGGAAGACGTACATTTAATTTTCATTACAATCTAACTAAAATTATCACCTATCTCACTACTGCAGTGAGTCAACAAACTTGCTGCATCTCTTATACTCACAGATTATACCCATTTATGCCTGACAACAGAACACTTTTTGTTCCAAAGAATAGTCTTTTGAGTTCTATTCTACCTCTTGATTGCCAAAGCTTTCCAACTTGCCTGAACACTGTTGCGCAAGAATCCAAGCATCTGACTATGTAAAATGTTGCAGGAAAGGCATGTGGTGTTCTACAGCCACACAAGCATATGTGCACATGTAGCTGTAGACAGATATGCATACATGTGCAGTTACATGATGGGTATATCTTCAAACTAGATAGGTAGGCTGATAGCAACCTTACTGCCAGCCTGATGCCTGTCGTGGTTTAAACCAAGTCCCCCAACTCCCGGAGAGTTAGGAAGGAGAATCCAAAGAATGTAGCCCCCACGGATTGAGATAAGAACGGTTTAATTGCTAAGGCATAACACAAACCCCCTACTTGCCATTCACTACTACAAATAATAATGATACAGCAAACAGCAAGTGAAAAGAATACAACACCCCACCAGCCACCGACCCATAACTCACTCCACCCTGCCCGGCCGAGCACCATGTGCTCCCTCCTCCATTTTTCTCCAGAGCCCTCCCCCTCCAGCTTTCTCCTTCCCAGTATGCATCCTGGGCATCACGTGCTATGGTATGGAATACCTCATTGACTAGCCTGAGTCAGGTGCCCTGTCTCTCCTTCCTCCCGGACTCCCCTCCTCCACCTGGCTGGAAAAAAGCCTTGAACAAAAACACCCTCAAAACATGCTCAAACCATGACATTATCCACCCCTTATTCCATACCATTCACGTCATGCCCAGATCCCACATTTCCAATACACAATCACTCTTAAGTCCACCCCTCGATCATGAGACATCTCTATGTTGCATCTCTGGACTGATGGCCTGAAGTATCTTGGCCCATCAGGTGAATGATTATTCACCGTCCCCTTCAGCAGTTCTACAGCTTGCTGCTGGGGACTCCATACAGCTGCCTTCCACCTCCAATGCTTCCAAAGCACTGGAGGGACCCAGTGGATCAGATACCTGGCCATACTGTCCCACATGCCCTGCCACTCATGACTGTCCAGCCTTGGGAACAGTCTACTGGTGCTCCTATGTACTTGTCTAAACTTAGACAAGACCCAGACCTGACTCTGCTTAACTTTTGGGATCAGACAAAATGGTTGTGGATGGAACACACTCTGTGTGTGTGCCACCATGCCGAAAACCATCACAATCAGCAGGCAGGTCCCAAGGGCACCCAAAAGCCATTCATAACCATCAGAACTCTCAAATGATGCTGCTGCACTTGTCACTGGGGCTGATGTAGCTGCCCTGCTTGCCAGCTCTCCCACTGTCAGCTTCTCTTCTCCCGAGTCCAGATCTTCCTCCTCTGCCTTGCTGGGAAGTGCTGCCTGGTCTCCTGTATCCTGCTGGGGCTCGGCGGGTGACTTCCGGGGAATATTCTCGGATGCTGCGGGGTTCGGAACGGCGACAGGACTCGGTTCCTCCTCTGCCTTGCTGGGAAGTGCTGCGTAGTCTCCTGCATCCTGCTGGGGGTCGGCGGGCGACTTCCGGGGGACACTCTCGGCTGTCGGAGGGTCGGGAACGGCCGCAGGACTCACCCCCCCCCACAGCCTTATCCTGCTGCTCAGCTACCGCCCTGCTCCGCTCCTCCCCCGCCTGCTCCCGCTGCTCTGCCACAGCGTTTGGCTCCCCGTGCCGCTCTCCCTGGCAGCCTCAGCTGCCGGCAGCTCCCGGGGCCGCTCCTTCCTAGCTTCACGCAGCTCCACACAGACGACAACGAGGATAAGGACAAGGACGGCGAAGAGCAGCGGGACGGCCTGGTACAAGTTCAAGTCCACGGCCACGTCCATCCCCCCCTGCTGCCGGAGCCCCACCGTATTACAAGCCTCCGACACAAACACAAACACATCCAATCCATACAACAAGTACCCGGTAAAATCCCGAAACAGCGAGATCCAGAGAAAAACCTCTAAGAGCCAATAAATCAGCATTGTGACAAGAGACCATAAATCAGCTCAGATCTGTTCTTATCTCAAACCCTCGGGCCCCACGTTGGGCGCCAAAAATGTTGTGGTTTAACCAAGTCCCCCAACTCCCGGAGAGTTAGGAAGGAGAATCCAAAGAATGTAGCCCCCACGGATTGAGATAAGAACGGTTTTAATTGCTAAGGCATAACCCAAACCCCCTACTGCCATTCACTACTACAAATAATAATGATACAGCAAACAGCAAGTGAAAAGAATACAACACCCCACCAGCCCACCGACCCATAACTCACTCCACCCTGCCCGGCCGAGCACCATGTGCTCCCTCCTCCATTTTTCTCCAGAGCCCTCCCCCTCCAGCTTTCTCCTTCCCAGTATGCATCCTGGGCATCACGTGCTATGGTATGGAATACCTCATTGACTAGCCTGAGTCAGGTGCCCTGTCTCTCCTTCCTCCCGGACTCCCCTCCTCCACCTGGCTGGAAAAAAACCTTGAACAAAAACACCCTCAAAACATGCTCAAACCATGACATGCCTTAGAAATGTACCCTCAGTCTACCTTCTCTGAGCTTGAATTTCTCTCTTAGGGATTTCTCTCCAAGAGATACAGACCTTGCTGTAGTGCAGTAACCTGGCACCCTTCTCAGAATGGTCGAAAGCCAGGGACATATTGTGGAGCTGTGCTGGAATGTGTTACAGTTAATCTCTGTGTCAGAGAATCGGAAGTGAGGTGTAAAGAGTGAGCCTCACAGTCACAGCATGGGAACTTTACAGGGTTGTTTTTTTTTTTTTTTTCTGGAAATAGAAAAGATGAATGGTTATGAGCACCTTTCCTTTTTGGAGCCGAGTCTTAACAATAAAGCCTGTTCTCATATGTCTAACTTCAATCTTACACTAGAGAGAAGACCGTAACTAATATTTTATAATATGAAGACTATGCCTGAAAAAGACAGTCTCCTTCTAAAAAAGCATGATAAAGTAGGCATGAGGAAAGATTGGCTGTATTCCAGTTTCCACTTCTAACACAGAGCTCATTTAACTCCTTTATAATAGCATTACATAAATTGTCCTGTCCAAATTTGCAAGGAGTATTTTAATGCAAAATCAGGTTCAGTGAAGGGAGTTACAAGTCAAAATATTCATCTGCCTCTCCTCATTAATCAAAATGCACTTTAGATGCTCTGACCATACACATTCTTAATAAAAACAATATTAGCAATCATGAGAATGGTACAATTTCATAAATTTTGTAGTACTTACATTTTCAAATAAAATGGGTAACAGGTGTGCTTAGCAAAAAAAAAGGTGTGTTTTTTTCTATTTAAACCTTTAAACTGTGGTGTCATGTGAAGGACCTACAATACTCCATCTTGATACCAATTGTCAGAATCTTAAGGTATTAGTTATATTAGTGGAAAAATAGAAAAACATTTTTAATTCCTCTACCTTAATCATGATTATATGGAGCTGATACAGAATGATTCACCATAATCTTTTATTCATTTTACTATGATCAAAATTTCTTACACACACAAATTCCACTTCTACAGCACCTTACATAAGGATCTCAAAAAGTCAGCTAATTAGTTCTAAAAACATTGCCATAATTTGGCAAAGGTTATATAAGTACCACTTCAGCCACTAAAATGCCTCATCCTCTGATGTTAAATGAAATACCTGAGTGAAAGATCTCAGCAGAATAGTATTTGTGGTCTTCTTCTACCATATGATCAGCAGTCTCTACTATCCAGTTGTAGATTGTTCAGGATCTTACAAAGTGAGATACTAAACTACTTCAGAGAAACGCGTGGTTCTCTGCAGAAGGTAGTGACTTTAACTAAAAATTTTATAAACCATACACATTTGGCCAGATGTCCTTTTAATGTTAGCAAAATGACATAGCCGTAATGTTTGTTACTTTTACATTCTGGGACTTCTGAATGCAATTATCACACTAGTAATTTAACTGTTCTACCTTCAACTTGCACATGCTAAATGAAATTGCTAGCACATGGCAATATCTGTAGGTTTACAAAAGACACGATAAGTCACACACTTTTGGCAGGCACTTCAAAAAACAGGTTTACTGAGTATATATTTGGCTCAGCTAACTACAAAATCAACTACACAAAACACAGGAGCACAACAGATGACATTCTTGAACCATCCGGATTTGTACTGGGTAAAACACCAAACACATCTCAAGAAATACTGTCAACAAAGCTATCTGCTTCTGTAAAAAAACCCAAACATTAAAGCACTAGGGAAATAACAGTTTGCAAAACTGTTCCCCATGTATCAAAACCATGAGGTTTCTTATAAATCTAGAAACACAGGTTATAATTCTCAGGGATCCTGCAGGCAGTATGCAGCACCCCTGTAGCCACAATACAGTCACCAGCTTTTTTAAATCACAAGCTACACTGCAGGCCTCAGGTCTTCTTTACATCTACCTTCAGTTTTGTTCCCTGCCTAAATCTGGCACAGAACTCCTGAAAAATCTAAAGCTTTTCTTATAAGGAGAAAAAAAAACAGCACAAGTTCAATTGGTACAAGTCAAATCCTTTGTGCTAAAATATATGCTATGCTTTCCAAAGAGGATAGTATGCTTCCTGAGAGGCAAGCACACAGGAAAAAGTTTATGATGCTTTTTTTTTTATGATGCAGCTCATGCCGCATTTTGAATTGCTCTAACAGAAAACTGCTTCTCAATGCTGTTGATGGACCACACAATATTAGGAAGCCATTGTCTTCAGTCTCTTCTTAACACTTTGAATTTGGAATTGTACAGAAAAACTGCATTTGAATAGATTACTTATAGTTGAATGGCCTAACTACATTTAATTTAGATATTGTAGTTACTATGGCTTTTCAGATTTTGAGAATGTATGCCATTTAGACCTCATACTGCTTAGGAATGACAGCTGAGAGGTCAGTAATACCTTCTCAAGAAGAACTCTCCTGTACCCTCTCAGCTCCAATGGCCACACAACACAAACATCAGCTGAATGACCTCTCTACTTCACAAGTCTGACTCAGCTCCTGGGGCAGTTTCCTAAAGCACTGCCACTGTGTGAGGCCCTTACTAGGATCCTGAAAAACAGTGTATGGGGTGATCATGAATCATCATGGAAGAACTAAGCAAAAGGCCAACAGTGTGAAGCAGGCACAAGCAGAAATAAAATTGAAGGAAAAATGAAAAGGAGCACAAGTATATGGGTGGAAAGGATATTACAGCATTTGCTTTCTGACCCCTTTTTCCTGAACGATTTCTTTTTTTGGCAGCTATTTTCTGTTTTCCTGCTACTTTGTCCCTCCTAAAGCACTTTAATGCAAATCTCAACTCTAAAAATAACACAGAAAATCTGCAAAAGGACAAACTACAACTCTTTTCAGAAGGGACAAAGGAATACTTTTTCCCTCCATCCTCCAAACAGGCAGGAAGCATAGCAGTGAAGAATTTTCTTGAATCTTCTTCAATCATTTTTCTAACATGCTGGAAATGTGCCTCCTGCTTTCATCTTCCCTGTCTCTACTCCTTCCCAACGTTTGCTTTGTTCTCATAATAAAACAGTGCATACCATTAACAGTCTTTAATGGACTTACTATTGTTTTGATTTTTTTTTCTTTCAGTCCCTTAGTTTATACCTGCAGCTGCTTATAAAGTATTTCAAACAACCTAAAACAAGTGCCCTGCATGATTCAAGATTACCAGTAAGGGCACAAAGAGCCTTTCAACTCCTGAAGACAAATTAAAATGCACCATAAGATGATAGTGATGAAAGCCATAAGCAATTATGTCCTAAAGGTTTATACAGAACAGATGTGGTGTGTTCAGTGATCTATTCCATATCAAGAAATCCACTACATGTGGCACTGGTTAAGAGGAACTTTAAGTCTCTGAAGAATTGTTGCAGAACCAGAGCTTTATGAAATTAATTTCTCTTGTAGCCATGGAGGAGGTGCTTTAGCTCAGAATTTACAACACTACCTAAAGATGTGTTAGATAGGGCAAACCTTTTTGCAGAGTGGTAAGGATGTGGACCAGTTCCATGACCGTGTAACTCTACTCTGCAGCTCAGAGATCTCTGTGAAGTTTAACAGTAGGAATATTCATAGTACCAGATGGTGTGGAATTTGACTACATAGACGACAGAGTGGGAAGGAAAGGAATAACCTTTACCTTCACTGAAATAATCAAGTTTTATAACACAGTTTAGTCAGAGTATTCCTTTTTTTTTTCCCTAATTGTGCTTCCTTCTTTTTACAAAAGGCACAGCCAGAAGGCAGCCCTGATAGCAGGCTCCAGGAAAACAAAGGTGCCAAGACACAGGGAGAAAGGGGACCTGCTCTTGGACTGAGACAGCAAAGGGGAAAGGTACACATACTTTTGTGTGTGCTCAGTCCATCTGCCTACAAGTCCCTCACAAGTATCCTTCCTGACAATGCTTTAGAAGAGAATGCACAGATATTATCTCAGTCCCATAGCTACCAGCCCTCATACTATTGTTCTGATCTAGAAGATCCTTTACAGCTGACATCCCGAGACAAAGTATATTGGCCTCTGAAGAATACCATAAGAAAATGACCACTCCATACTCCTACACATTTCACATGTCCTCCAACTGGCCCTGGGCATATGTCTTGCTTCCACCAGTGACCCTTTAATTAGTTGAAACACAGAAAATGAAGTATTAAAGGGTGCCTGAAGTACCTCACATCAACCAGTGTAAAGACAAAAAAAAAAAAGAAAAAAAATCTCTTAATATTGTAAACAACTTCACTCTCCAGTTCTCATTTCGTAAGTTTCTGGAACCCAAAACTAAATTCAGAAAAGCAGCATCATTCAGAAAGCAACACCACATAACATGTACTTGAACACAAAGGAGGAACAAGGATCAAACCCAACAGATTAGAATAACTACACTCAATAATTCAAATTACTCAGTAATTTTAAAAGTTAAAGTATTTTATGGTCCATAATCCTATGCATCACCTGCTATTACACTTCCATGATTCATTAAGCCAAACGTTCCCTGAATATATGCAATCCCTGCACTCCAATGTCTAGTAAAAGTGAGTAAGCTTTATAGGTAAACCCTAATCATTCAGTAATTAGCCATATTTCATGCAAAATTCAGAGCAAGAAGGGAATAATAGCTAAAACTATCATATTAAATTAAGTTATTCTTTGTTTCCAGTGCTCTTAAAGAGTTTAAGCATATTTTAGATCGGCAAGAATAAAATTACAATTTGTTTTTCATAAGACTTGGGTAAAGAAAGTTATCATTAAATCCACGCCGAGTACAGCCAGCTGCAGAGTCAGACACTCAGAGAAATGCCCTAGGAACCTCTGAATGCTCCTTGAAATGTTAAACATAAAGACTCTCCAGACATGTTTTTCTGGGCACTTGTGGAGCACACAGGATAGCATTTTTGTCCTTTTACGATTCCTGTGCATTGTGCACCCTCTAGTGGTAAAAGAAAAAAAAAAACAAACCCACAAAGTATTTTTAGGTATTCAAACCCTTACTTGGCTTTCCTGTCAATGCAATGCAAGACAGACCTTTTATTGAATGTATTTTTACCTGTTTTCTCTGGTATTCCAGCCGATATTTTTTACTCTCTTTTTTAATTCGTGGAACATATCTGAATACATTTGCATGGATTTTGTATTAAGGCATTAACAAATTAAGTAGATTGTCACAGTGCTATTACTGGGCAGAAAGTAAGTGGTTTCATGGAATTCTGTTGTAATCAAGGTCACCAAAACTACCTTGCATTAACAGCATACTCACTTATTCATAATCAATAAACGGCTCTCTCAGGGACTCAAAACCCAGTCCATCTGCTGCAGACACACTGCTTAAGCACAATTTTAACACAGTTTGCACAATATTGAATACAACTTTGTCTGGATTTTCTGATGTAAAAGAACACATAGTAATGATAAACTGGGAAGTCCAAAAGTTACAGAAAAAAAAAGCAAAACAGAATATAAACTCACATGAGTACACCTTAAAAAGTATTTGTAAGCAAATTCAAGATTCTGATTAAGATAAAAAACAGTTAAGCATAATTGAAATTACTGTTCCCCATTCAATTAAGGTATTCACGGCAAATAAATCCTTACCCTAAGACAGAGGCATCGGTAGGTGTCTTAGAGAGGGATCCCTACATTAGACGCATAGAAAAGCTTGCAGTTGGTCTACAGAGTGCCTGTGTCAGATACATACACTCTGAGTTGTATAGTGCTGTTAACTTATACTAATAGGACATAAAGGCCTAGTTTTAGATGTCCATGCACTCAAAATGGGTTGACAGATACATGCACATTTGGCACCTCCCCAATAAAAAAGATTTTGCAGATTTTGAGAAAACAGGGGTGTCTCTTTTATGCTACCACCAGTTTTTCAGACTATAACATGAACTGAAAGCAGTTATTTCCATAAATGTATTTCATTCAGCAGCATGCACCATTTGAACTGTTTCCAAATATAGAATTAATGCCATTGTTTTACACAAATCTGTGTTCCCTTAACAACTGATTGCAACATTATCTTTATAATAGTTAAAATGAATTATCATTAAAACCAATGTACAGCAATTCAAGCATTTATACAGAATTTACCAATAGAAGCCTGATCCTAGCCTTCTATAAGAAATATTTTCCTACAAGCCCATACTAATTTACAGATAGGTCACTGTTACATAGACATGCTACACTGGATAGTGCTGAACAAAAATAAGCAAGATTTTGGTCACAAGGACAGAATTAGTCAGCTCTCTGGCATACGGTTGAAAAAAACTTTCAGCAAATAGCACATGTATTAAAACTGTCAAAGCTACTGTTCCACTATTACAGCATAATGACATCATGTACCTAAAAATTATGAGGTTTATTGTACATAAAAATAAGCCACAATCTCTCTTCTTTCATGTGTGTTATTTCTAAATTTGCACATAACAAAAAATTAGCACACAAGATCTTAGGCTCATGAGCAAAACTTTTTTACTTTCGTACCTAGTTTTCTAGATATAACGCCTATCTAAAGTGACTACTTTGCTGTAAAAAAGTATTTTTGTAAACATTTAATAATTATTGCATATGTCTTTTGATTGTTTTTTTTTCCCAAACACTTTCACTTCCTTTGAAACTTCTTCCACAGCCTCCCTGTAATCAAATGCAAATACCTAACAAATTTCCCCATGCTCTTTAAACATAACTGGAGATTAACAGGCTACATTAACTTTTTTTTACCCTGATACTTTGGCTCTCCATAGTAATGGTAATGAAAAGCTTTCCCGAGCAAGTACTGTTCTGTGTCAGATTTCAATTAAACAAACCACCTGAACTGACATTTCAAAAATAGAATATAGTTTAGTATTTGCAAAGAAAGAGTAAATCACACTCAAGATCATGTACTATACAGATTCTATACACATTTAAGATAGAGACTTCAAACTACCAATTTAGAACTAATGACACATTTAGTTGACTAGATGACAAATTTAGAACTAATAAATGTACCCAGAGGAAATTCATAGCATTATAGAGATAAAAATACACACACATTGATTTGCTGTCTTGCAGTCTATTTTTCTTGCTTTGTAGGATGAAATAAAAAGGATTGCTTCCTCTGTATTGTGGATATACAAGTGTTCTTGGTGCCTTACACATACACAAAACCAAATAGATGCACACTCCCTAGCCTCTGTATTGCAAACCATGTATTTTATTTTAAAATTGAAGTAGCACATACAATGTCAAAACTTTCGTTTACACACAAAAACCTTTATGTGGGAAAATATTTTTTGCATGCTTTCAGCTCTTCAGAAATTGGACTGATCTACTGGTTTATACTGTCTCAGGTCTCATAAACACCTTCTATTGACTGAGGTTTCAGACTGTGCTGCTGATTTGCAGCAGTGAGTAGCTATTCATGTCTTTATCTTCTCCCCTAACTTCTATGGACTCAGACAAAACTGCATGACAACCATTATCTTTTTGTCCACTGATTCAGATACACTGCTTGCTTCTGCGATTCCTTTGGCACAGGTATAACATCCAAATCTTCCATGCATCCCAAACATCAATACATATTGCAACATGCACAACATAGTACTATCAGAAGTGCTCTGTCATTAGGTTATACTTCCAGTTCTACAGGAGCTAATTCAGGTAATAACTGAAGGCATGCTATAACCAGCCAGCTGAATCTAGCTGCTGCAATTACCAGTTTACTAGTACAGCTATTCGAAAAGTTCAGGAATACCTAGAATGCAACACAGGCACACACTCTTTGCCTAGTCAAAAACATCCTTAAAGAAATGGGTAAAAAATCAAGAGGCTCTGACTGAAAGCAAATTTGTATTTCTAAAAAATATAAAATAAAAAATAAATACATCATCCATTTTTTTCAGGTATTTAGTTACAAGTGAAATAGCTTCAATAAAAACATAGCATATCCTGCTTTCTCACTTGCTATTTTTCATACAAGAAAAGGGTATCTTGGTATCCTTTTTTAAAAAAGTAATACATTTGTATATTTTTGCTTGCATTTACATTTCTGCCTTTCTGACTCAGTTTTATCTCAGTGAAGAAGCCAAAAAACACAGATTATACAGAAAAGATGCTTTAACTGCAGTGCAAATTCAATACAAAAAATCCAAAGAAACAATCCTGCTTGAAATGTGTACAAATCAATTCACTATAGTTATCTTAAAACAGCTGTGCTTTAATTTCATACGTAATTACCAAGGAACAGAGCTGATAAGTTGTATATTTCAGTGGGTAACTTTTACTGAAAAACTGATCATCTGTATGACAACACTCTTTTTTTCTTCTCTAAATAACACAGCCATTAGGACCTACAGGAACTCTTGTTGCTAACAATATTAAACTGTCATCTACTGAAAAATCGTAAGAAAATTTGAAGCAGAATAGTAAGGTTCAGAACACCTTATGAAAACCTTAAAAGACTGCAATTTAGACTCAGTATATTACATTTTTTCTCTGGGTTTCTTCAACCTTCTTCCACTTACTAGATAAAGTAGAGTCAAGGCAGAATTACTGGTCCATAGAGCTGACAACACTGAAAAGTCATATGAGCAGACAGACAAGAAACAAGGTGGCCTAACTCACTTCTTAAAATGAAACCACATTCAAAAAAGTTCACTAACATACACTGACTCTGCACCAGTGCCATAAAAGGGCCTGCAGCTTTGGAACATAGCATTCTGAACTCCACTTGTCTTACCTTTGATTTTCTACCAGTTTCACTAATTTCCTCTTTGAAGAACACAGTGGGAACACTTCACCAACATACAGCAGGCTTCCAGAAAACAATGCTTGAGAAGTGTGCATGGGGATAGTCATCAGCTGTAGTCAGTCATGTGCTCTCTGCACCTAGGATCCTGACATTCTCTGCTGCTGAACGGTTTTTAGGGTAACCAACAGGAGAAACACAAACACACTGAACCCCAGCAATCTTATCTCTAGCTGCACAGCTTCTTGTGAGATGGTAGCCATTGGCAGAAGGTAAATCTGCCATAAATAGCACTAAATTGGACCAAGGGTCAATTAATCAACAAATTAATAAATAATTTTAACAACTTGTTCTTTAAATGTATAAATGAAATTTAGCAAAATATGAGCTAAAATATGGTCTTTAAGATAAACTGTTTCAATAATGCTTTTTTAAATGCTCTTTAAAACATAACAGATTCATGAGCCTTGACAAAGAGCACTGCATTATAAATGATATGACAATACTGTGATGTTGACATGTCTGAAGTTTATGCATATATATTTTACTAGGGTTTACTTTAATTCATTTTCTCTACTTATTTCTATGCAAACTGTAAACAGTTAATCACAGTTTCATCTAAAAGTGAGCACAAAATAAACCTATCTTAAACAGTTTCTGCTTATAACTCCACAAAACCTACTTCGTGCTTTCAGCTGGAGAAACCTCTTGAGAAAAACGATTTGACCACTATCTCACTTTTATGTACCCCAAAATCACAGAACTTCGCTGATTTTGTGATATTTAACATTTACTGAAGAGCAGATACTATCTTAACACTGGCTGATTACACACATCAGAACCACAGATCTTGGTATTACTGCCACCTGCTGTTGAAGTTAATTTTGTTTATTGCTCAGTAATTTCAAAACACCAATTTGTATAGCTAATTTCAAACTAGTCCATAAGAAAGACATATAACCAACATCGATTTTTTTAACCGTTATGAATACCAATCACTGTTATAGCTTCTGCTGGCAGCAAATGCATAACAACCGTCTCATACTTGTTTAAGTGCACAGAATAATCACAATAAAAAAGAAAGACCTTTGGAGGTGTTTGTTTAGGAACCTGCGTGTGTTTCTTAATACTTTTTAACAGAATAAAAATTAAAGAAAAAATCAAATAATTACAAATGTATTAAAATCCTAACTTTTTCACTTTTTAGAACCTGAAGAACCCAGCATAGAAATTCTAGACATTAAAGAAATAGGTTAAACTGTTCTTTAGAAAAGCAGACCTAGTAATTTTGTTGTGGGTTTTTATTATTTCTTAAGTTAGGGCCTTCAGCTTTTCAGTATCAATAGAATGCTGAGAATCTAATCTGAGGGAATCATTATCCAATGCAACAGACACATGTTGTGTTGCAACTGTCTTTGGAACTATCTTAAGTTTCCATATGGACAAAAATGTAGACAAACTGAAGAACAATTTTATATCTGAAATTATGTCTGAAACTTGACATATGTACATTTCTTAGTTTAAAGGTTTATACATGTGTGTGTGATTTTATGTATTTTTTCAAGTTATATATACATTTCTAAGTATTATGTCTATATATATGAGTGGGTGTGCATATTTTGAACATAACATGGTCCTAAATCTACTACTAAATTTCAGGTATTAGTAGCTTAGCCATGCTATCCCAATGGTTGGCTTATACTGCTGCTCAGAATATTGAGCTGAAAGAGAAAACTTCCTTTTCCAGTGCCTTGTCTTGAAGGCTGAATTGAAGGAAAATCATCATTAAAATTGTTGAAAAGAGTGGAATAAAAAGCAACCAACAATTTTTCTTAGGCAGATTTGTGGAATTAAACTGAGGACCTCTTTCTACTTTTTATGGCAGTTCTGTCTCCTAGTCACTATACTATAGAACAGTTGCTGTTCTACAGTCACTAAAAGAGGATTATAAAGAATCCTTTAAGTAAAGAATCCTTTAGATATACTACTCCCCCTGTACAGGTCATGAATTATAGAAAGACAGGAGACTGCAAACTGAACAAGGACACACTGGCAGTGTTAAGACACTATAGGGATACAACTACAGTTGATAAGAAAAGAGTAGAATAAGCAGTCAATATAGTGATGGCAACACCTAGGTTCAAGTATTTCCTTTGGAGAAGAGACAGAGGAGAATACAACAGACTTGTGCTATGAATGACAAGAAATAGGTGAATGAGAAATGACTGTTCCCTCAGTTCCAGTACACTAAGAATCAAAACAAAGTACTAGGCAGCGAGCTCAAAGCAAAAACACCAACAGGAAAAAAAAAATAACAATAATGTGTGTTTTTTTCCAGACAACTTGCAGTTAACTTGTGGAGCAACTGACAGAGAATGCTGCAGATGCAGGAAGTTAAGAGTTTAGAAAAAAGCCTCATTAATTGTTAATAACTACCAATGCCACCACCAAGGTATTCTGCAGATTATTGAAAGCAGGTCTGAGGATGTTTTTAGTCACTGCCAAAGAAGTGACGAACATCTTGAACCAAACAAACTGAGCAAACACCATCCTGAAAGCAAGAAAAGCCAAACCATCTGAGAAGGATAATAGGACAGGAAATTGCAGAAGCTACTGGAAAGTAGCCATTTTGTACAGCTACACTGAAGGCTTAACTGTGATTGGGTAGGCAGAAAAATAGGGAAAGAAGATGAAATAGGATGAAGAACAGTTAGAAAAAGGAGCAAAATGAGCATGAAAACTATGGTAGCAACCAGGCCTGCAGACAAAAGTAGATCAAGCAGATGGGCAAAGAGTTTAAACAGTGTGTCATCCTGCTTGATAAGTACAGGGGAGGTAAACTTTTACTATGCTCTGCACGGTTAGCAAGAGAAACCATGAGCCCTCAGGAGGTTAAAACATGAAACAATGACTAGTATTATTGTACACTTCCATAAACCGTATCAGGAAGAAGTCTTAATAAGTTCTTCCTTTTACAAAAGATACAAAGTAGAGGAAGGAAGGGAAGGAAGGAAGGAAGGAAGGAAGGAAGGAAGGAAGGAAGGAAGGAAGGAAGGAAGGAAGGAAGGAAGGAAGGAAGGAAGGAAGGAAGGAAGGGGAGGAAGGAGGGAAGGAAGGAAGGAAGAAAGTGTCATGGTTTGAGCAGGTTCTGAGGGTGTTTTTTGCTCAAGGTTTTTTTTAAGCCAGGTGGAGGAGGGGAGGCCGGGAGGAAGGAGAGACAGGACACCTGACCCAGGGCTAGCCGATGAGGTATTCCATACCATAGCACGTGATGCCCAGGATGCATACTGGGAGAGAGAAAGCAGGAGGGGGGGAGCTCTAGAGGAAAATGGAGGAGGGAGCACGCGGTGCTCGGCCGGGCAGGGTGGAGGGAGTTATGGGTCGGTGGCTGGTGGGGTGTTGTATTTTTTTTTTTCGCTTGTTATTGGCTGTCTCATTATTATTGTGTTATGCGTTAGCTATTGAACCGTTCCTATCTCAATCCGT
>NW_022994552.1:0-36753 GCF_012275295.1 Melopsittacus undulatus
AAATGGATCAGAGGTATTTGAAGCTCTGGAAAGTCAGAGTATTATATAAATTGTAAGTTCATACTGTGCCAGTTCTTGGTTTTTATTGCCTTAATCTAAAGGGTGGAGTAAAATTAAACTGTGTTAGATAAAAACAAAACAAAATAAAAAGGTATGAATAACATGACATGACATATATAAAAGTTTTCTCTCACTACTGCTCACATAGAACCTCATCAAGTAAATGTATTTTTTCCTGAAAGCAGTTCAAAGAACAGAAGCTGCCATTTTTATCCTGTGTTTTTGCATCTCTACAAGGCTTGCCATCTTCCACGCTTGATGTCTAAATGCCTTGTATTGTAAATACAAAACAGAAGTTTTGATTTTGAACACTGACAACCTGTTCAGGTTTTCTTGGCAGTCTCGATGGTTGCAGTTCTCTGCAATACAAGTACCTATTTAACACAAATGGCTTATGAACATAAACAACTGCATGCACTTTCAAAAAGCAAATATTCCTGAATGTTGAATGCACTTTTCATGCATTAGCTTGAGGCACAGATCTCTGCCTTGCCTGTGAATGGGCCTGATAGGTATTCAAGAGGATAGAAATGCTTACTACATAATATGTTCTCCTGTTCATCTATATCTTCATTCTATTAAAAAAAAAATAATAATTGTATTTTTCCTGAGAGTGTGGTGCTATATTCACCTTAAAATCACTAGTAGATAAAGAAAAATGTTTCAGAATTACCCACTAAAAAACCACTTTATGAAGACTTTCAAGGCCAGGTTGGACAGAGAAAACCTCCATGGTCTACTGTGACACCCCATGGCAGGGTGGTTGGAACTAGATGATTAAGGTCCTTTCCAACCCTAACTATTTTATTATTCTATGACTTTGTCGTGGTCCAAAAATGAAAACTGAATACTAGCAAAATTTAAAACATACTAATAGTTATTCAGTGTGTGGTGTGTATGCATGCATGTTTGGCATATGATCTATTTGGAGTATATTTTAATCCTCATTTCAGGATTCTTTTGTTTCTTTTGATTGGTGGTGTTCTCACACAGATGACACTTCCTACTTGGGGGAAGAGCTGTTAGAAAGGCGACCACAATAGAAACCCTAAAAAAATTATGGCTCCTTTGCTATCTGTCCAACCCTGCAAGCTGTTGGACTTTACTGTTGTCATTGAGCTGACTTGGGGAGAGATGATAAGCCTCTGGAAAAATCATGAACACCTGGAAATTGGGTTCAAGTGTGTCTAAGGGTTCAACAATTGTGCTTGACTTCATACAGGCAATCTGCTTTTGCTCTTTGCTTTATTTTAAAGGTTAAATGTGGCATTTCAAAAAATATAATGTCAGATAAGTAATAAAGTCTGAATGTTAAGGGTTTACTGATATCAGATTTCATCCAACGAAATAGGAAAGACATAATTTCTGGCAGTAATTGCTAGAATAGGGCTTTTATTTTTGTAGGAAGGGTAGATTTTGTCAGGGTGGCTAGCAGCTCCTTTTCAGCAGATGGGTAGGAATACAAGAAGCTTCCTTGTGCTCAGTATCAGCAACTCCTCTTTGATTTGCATTTGAGGGAGTTTTTTCCATAGTGTATTCATTTGCTGGTGTTATGTGTCCCTGCATAATCAGGTAAGAATGGAATAGAATTACTAATGATAAGAGGAGATAGAACAAGGGCATGCCAGTAGAGCAGCCTTTCCTTCACCCACCTAATCTGCACAGATCATCATTTCAACTACCTCAAGTAGGGTTTTTTGTTTTTTTGTTTTTCTCTCAAACTAAGTTCAGAAAATTAAACGCTCTGGATTGTCTATGACAACTACTACATTCTGTGAAGCTGGAGTTAAAGAAAAAAAGCTTTTTTGCTTGCAGCTAAGGCAAACACATCACTTACCTTCTAAATCCAACCCAAGAGCCAATTAGTTAAAGCAGAGTAAAAAATATTCTTTGTGAAGCACAAAGGAAAAAAGAAAACAGAAGTATTTTGCTCCCAGCGCAACATATCCTTTATGTGTTCAAGTCAATAGTCATAATCACTTCAGAGAAAAATGCAAGTGTCATAAACCATTAGGGTTGTAATGTGTGCCTCATGAGGCAGGCCTGCACAGTGAAAGAAAGGAGGACTTCCAAACAGCTTTGTCAGCTGGTATTGGACCTGTGGGACTCAGGAAGGAGGTTGTGAGGCAGCAATGTGTGGCTGCTGCACCAGACTTCTTGATGTTTCAAGAGGTGAGGCTCTGAGGGCTGTGCACTATAGGGGTTTGTGCTGCAACCAGGGACAATACTTCAGACTGCTTGGCAATGCACTTGTGGGCCCTTCTTCAACCCCCAATGAGGGGCACAATGACATGCAGAAGGCTGCCACATGAAGCTGTGGCATTTTAAAACATCACACTAACAAAAATGAATTTACCACTAGTAAATTCATCCCTTCTACTGTCTCTTGGACAAAGCAGCACTACAAAACACCTTGGAGTTTTATGTTGTATTATTATTTCTAAGCTTCTAAAACTCAACATAGATTATCCCTTTTACCTGAAATACTTTGTACATAGATGAAGCTACTTTTGAGTCAGAGAGACAGATGTTACTGGCCAAGGTCCAGGAGGCCTAGCTTTAAGCTTGTGTGTGATGTAATTTCATTTCACTTCACTCAGCATCTATTTTGGTTTTGCCTGACAAATTCTTACTGAACTCAGTGAGCTTTAAATATGATAGCTAATAGAGGAGGGGATACTTCATGTTTATTAATTCTTTTTTAACAAATTTCATAGTCATTTTAACATAAAATTATAAAGCATATGTGGCATAATATATTGAAAGTGAATACAGAGCTATGAGTATCCATAAAGGTATATATGCAGTTTGAAAGGAAATGAGATGAAATTAAAAGAAGGGGAAAGAAAGGGAAAAGAACAGAAAGGAAGAAGAGAGGGGAGGGGAGGGGAGAAGCAGGGAAAAGTTAACACAATAGTTCAATAGATCTGTTTATGGTCTGTCAACTTTTTAAGTTGTTAAACACATATTATGTGGCAAACAGTTCCTGGAGCCTAAAGCTTTCCTGTGCATTTTGCTTTGGTCCCTTAACAATGTCCATATATACTTTCTGTTTGCGTTATCATCGGCTCAGCAGATATGCCAACTATGAAGTATTCTGATGAATTGGCATAAACTACATAGCCTTGCATTGGCCTCTGCAAATAATGACAAATGATGTGTTTAATTGGGAAATTTAATGGGCAAAAGAGATGTTCCTGTGCTTTTCCAATGCAACAATTACATTCTTCTGTTTTTATTTCCAGGTAACTCTACTGACTTTGAGGAAGGCACACTTTTGACAAAAGAAAAAAATAAAAATGTATCAGTGTAGTAGGCCCAGGCTAACTTTACCTCAGTGCTGAACCCAGTAGAATTTGTAGCCACCATAGAGCAAGCAGATCAAGCTGTAAAACAAGGCAAGTAACTACATTCTCTGCTGAAACAGACTTTACAAAGGCAGCACCAGATCCTTGAGATATATCTCAGCCACTGTCCCTGAAACTAAACTTTGTGACTGCTAACACTGCTGAAGAGCATTGAAGAATACTTGATCCTGTCCTTGAAATCACAAGCATCTCCTTCAAGCAATACAGATCAAGAATAACCTTAAAGATTTCAACAGCCTAATCATTTCTGAAGAAAGCCTATGCTTGATGCTATCAAGTTCAGACTTTATTGTTCGTCTTCTAAACTATATTTTCTGAGTAGCATAACTGAGAAAAAAAATATATACCCATCTAATCTGAATTGAGTTTTATACTTTGTCCATTGCTGTAATGCTTGAACACTTAGTACTACTGCTTTGAGAACTGTAGCGCTATCTCTCTACATTCAGGATAATCGTATTCCTTGTTTAGATAGGACTATGCTTCAGTTATCACTCTTAGAATTCAGATTCTATAAAAAAATCTAGCTTTGATTACTTCCAAAGTCACCTTATAATTAGCAAAACTTACAGAGAAGGTGCAATATGCAAGACAGATGAAGGTATTGAGATCCAAGACAGCAGCAGAACACAAAGCAAAAAAGGCTCCTTCTGTGGAAACTGAAACACATCTCAGGCATTGTTCAAAGCAGAAGTGCCAAGCCAAGTATATCTAGCACCTGAGGTAGGTACTCATGCAGGAAGAACAATCCAAGAAGGATGCTTATTCTGTCTAAATGAGAGAGATTCAGCTAACCTGCTGCACACAGATTCTACCTTTCCATTGGTTTTTATTGACAACATTTCACCCCACAGGAAAAAATAAAAATGGCATGATCTGAATGTGCCCACTCTATGATGGCAGTGATTAATTGCTGGCTCTTTATACCCTCACTAAGTTTACTTATGGTAGGCAGCTGGTAAGTGAAAATAACTACATGCCTCTGATGTTTAAATATAATTTTGTTCTCCTGTCCTGAAGATTCTTTAAGCACAACTCAGCACCCACTGAATCACTGAACTTATAAGAATCATGGGACCCCCACAAAAATTTTCCAGAAATAGGTGTGTTGTGGTTTAAAACCCCACCTCAGTCTCCCACAGTACCACACACCCCTTTTCCTCCCCACCTCCCCACTCCCGGAGGGTTGGGGAGGAGAACCTGAGGAATACAACTCCCACGGATTGAGAGAAAAACCAATCCAGCAATTAAGGTATAACACAAATCTCTACTGCTACCACTAATAAATCAATGATAGAGGAAATAAACAAGGAGAGAGAATACGATACCACCCGCCGAAACGAGCCCAACCCGGAAGAGAGCTAACTCCCCCCTTCCGGCCAACTTCCAGTTACCTCCCCGAGCATGACGTGCTGTGGTATGGAATAACTCCCCGACTAGCCCAGGCCAGGCACCCTATCTCTCCCCCCTCCCAGCCTCCCCTCCTCCCTGGCAGAGCATGAGCTCAGAAAAGGCCTTGGACAAAACCAAACATTTGAGCAGTAACTCAAAACGTACGTGCCACCAGCAACTGCTCCCAGCCCGGAAGTCAAAACACAGCACCGCACCAGCTACCAAGAAGGAGAAAAAATGACTGCTACTGCTGAACCCATGACATTATCCACCCCTTATTCCATACCATTCACGTCATGCTCAGATCCCACATTTTCAGTATACCATCATATAGATATATGTATATATACATCTGCATACACCCAGACAGAGAGAAAGAAATAATTTCTTAATACAGGGACGAATCCCTATAATGCTATTGAGTCCATTTGGTCCATGATGTTAGGTTTGTAATAGTCTTTTTAGCAGGAGAGTCTGTGTGCAGTACTGGATTGTTTGCCTGCTGATGTTGATCATTCCTTTACTGCAGAATTCATCTGGTTCTATCAAAGTTCATTCTCTGTTGGGATGATGGTTAGAGGGAAGTCAGGGCCAGTCGCTGGTGACCTGAAGACATCTAGTTGATGGACTATAAAAAAAAAATATTACACAGCAAGCAACAACATACATTAAGTTCATTGGCTGTTTTCCCCTAAAATCAAATCCCCTTGAGGTATACATCAGATTTCCCCATCTTCCCGCATTACCCACCAAGTATAATCCGGGTCCTTGAGCAAAAAGCAATCCCACGAGTGGGTTTGCCTTGACCTGAAACAGGAATAACCCAGACTGTCTTCCCTAGCAAATTCTTTACATGCACTACAGGAACCTTGTCCCCCTCTACAATATGTAAAAGTTCTGACTGGGCTGGGTCAGCCCTGTTGGCAGATCCTCTGGTGTTGACCAGCCAGGTGTCTTTTGGTAAATGTGTATCCCAATGCTTGAAAGTTCCCCCACCCATTGCTCTCAGTGTAGTTTTTAACAGCCCATTGTACCGTTCAATTTTCCCAGAGGCTGGTGCATGGTAAGGGATGTGATATACCCGCTCAATGCCGTGTTCTTTGGCCCAAGTGCCTATAAGGTTGTTCCGGAAATGACTCAATTCTCTCTGGGGTGCCATGTTGCCACAAAATCTGGTTCTCAAGGCCCAGGATAGTGTTCCGGGCAGTGGCGTGGGGCACAGCATATGTTTCCAGCCATCCTGTGGTTGTTTCCACCATGGTAAGCACATGGCGCTTGCCTTGGCGGGTTGGTGGGAGTGTGATATAGTCAATTTGCCAGGCCTCCCCATATTTATACTTCAGCCAGCGTCCTCCATACCAAAGAGGCTTTAAACTGTTTAGCTTGTTTAATTGCAGCACATGTCTCACACTCATGAATAACCTGGGCGATAGTGTCCATTGTTAAGTCCACCCCTCGATCACGAGCCCATTTGTACGTTGCCTCTCTGCCCTGATGGCCTGAAGTGTCATGGGCCCACCGGGCCAAAAAATAATTTCCCCTTATCTTGCCAATCTAAGTCCATCTGAGCTACTTCAATCTTAGCAGCTTTGTCCACTTGTTGGTTATTGTGGTGTTCCTCAGTGGCCCAACTCTTAGGTATGTGGGCATCTACATGGCGTACCCTCACCACCAGCTTCTGCACCTGGGCAGCGATATCTTGCCATAATGCAGCAACCCAGATGGGTTTACCTCTGCATTGCCAGTTGCTCTGCTTCCATTGCTGCAACCACCCCCAGAGGGCATTTGCCACCATCCATGAGTCAGTATAAAAGGTAGAGGACTGGCCACCTTTCTCACTCAGCAATGTCCAGGGCCAGCTGGATGGCTTTCACCTCGGCAAACTGACTCGATTTACCCTCTCCTTCAGCAGTTTCAGCAACTTGTCGCTGAGGACTCCATACAGCTGCCTTCCATCTCCGATGCTTTCCCACAATACGGCAGGACCCATCAGTGAACAAGGCATACTGCTTTTCACTTTCTGACAATTTATTATATGGTGGTGCCTCTTCGGCACGCATCACCTCCTTCTCTGTTGACATTCCAAAATCTTTGCCATCTGGCCAGTCCACGATGACTTCCAGAATGCCTGGATGACTGGGATTTCCTATCCAAGCTCATTGTGTAATTAGTGCAGCCCATTTACTCCAAGTAGCATCAGTTGCATGATGTGTAGAGGAGACCCTGCCTTTGAACATCCAGCCCAGCACCGGCAACTGGGGTGCCAAGAGGAGCTGTGCATCAGTGCCAATCACTTCCGAAGCAGCTCAAACCCCTTCATAGGCTGCCAATATCTCTTTCTCCGTTGGGGTATAGCTGGCCTCAGATCCTCTGTATCCCGACTCCAAAAACCAAGGGGTTGACCTCGAGTCTCCCCTGGAGTTTTCTGCCAGAGGCTCCAGGTAGGACCATTCTCCCCAGCTGCGGTGTACAGTACATTTTTCACATCTCGCCTGGTCCGGACTGGTCCAAGGGCCACTGCATGAACTATCTCGCGTTTAATTTGCTCGAAGGCTTGTTGTTGCTCAGGACCCCATTTGAAATCATTCTTTTTCCGGGTCACATGATAGAGAGGGCTTACGCTTGAACTCTAATTTGGAATGTGCATTCTCCAGAACCCCACAGCACCCAAGAAAGCTTGTGTTTCTTTCTTATCAGTTGGTGGAGACATTGCTGTTATCTTGTTGATCACTTCTGTAGGGATCTGTCTACGTCCATCTTGCCATTTTATTCCCAGAAATTGAATATCCCGTGCAGGTCCCTTGACTTTACTCCGTTTTATGGCAAAAACCAGCTTTCAGCAGGATTTGGATTATTTCCCTCCCTCTCTCAAAAACTTCTTCAGCTGTATCACCCCACACGATAATGTCATCAATGTACTGCAAGTGTAGTGGAGCTTGCCCTGTTCCAGTGCAGTCTGGATCAGTCCATGGCAGATGGTGGGGCTGTGTTTCCACCCCTGGGGCAGTCGGTTCCAAGTGAACTGGACACCCCTCAAAGTAAAAGCAAACTTTGGCCTGCACTCTGCTGACAAAGGAATTGAGAAAAAATGCATTGGCAATATCAATCGTGGCATAACACTTGGCTGCCTTTGACTCCAGTTCATACTGAAGTTCTAGCATGTCTGGCACGGCAGCACTCAATGGTGGTGTGACTTCATTCAGGCCACCATAGTCTATACCGTTAGTCTCCACCCTCTATTAGACTTTCGCACTGGGCATATGGGGCTATTAAAGGATGAGCGGGTCCTACTGATCACTCTTTGACTCTCCAGTCTACGGATCAGATTATGGATGGGAATCAGGGAGTCTCAATTGGTGCGATATTGCCGCCAGTGCACTGTTGTGGTCACAATTGGCACTTGTTCTTCGAATTTCAGCAACCCCACAACAGAAGGATCCTCTGAGAGACCAGGCAAGGTGGATAGCTGCTCAATTTCCTCAGTCTCCAAAGCAGCAATACCAAAAGCCCACCGGTACCCTTTTGGGTCTTTGAAGTACCCTCTCCTGAGGTAGTCTATGCCGAGGATGCATGGAGCCTCTGGACCAGTCACAATGGGATGCTTTTACATTTCCTGCCAGTCAGGCTAATTTCAGCCTCTAGTACAGTCAACTCTTGGGATCCTCCTGTCACTCCAGAAATATAGATGGGTTCCACCCCTTGACAGTTCGATGGCATCAGGGTACACTGTGCACCGGTGTCAACTAGAGCCTTATACTTCTGTGGGACTGATGTGCCAGGCCATTTGATCCACAGAGTCCAGTAAATACGATTGTCCCCTACCTCCACCTGCTGGAGGCAGGGTCCCTCTAATAGTCATCGTCATCACAATCTTGGAAACCTAAGTCATGCTGAAAGGGATTATTCTTCTTATCACAGGAGCTGGAGTAAAATCAGCTCTTCCGCTCCATCTGGGAACCTGTTCACCAGAGACTGAAGCTGCAGCTCTCATGGGACGATCAGTCTTGGCCCTTGCTCCTCTCTTCAATTCACCCACACGTTCCTCCAAGGCTGAAGTAGGTTTCCATCCCACTTCGTCATGTCTTCTCTGTGATCCCGCAGGTAAAACCATAGGGTGGCCCGTGGTGTGTATCTCATATATTTTCTCTCTCGAACAATAGGACGTCTTTTGTTAATAGCTGAAACGCGTGTTGGTACACTTGAGGAGCTGGATAAATCAACAGATCGGCCTCAACTGTATGAGATCCTGTTTGAGATCCTGAGACAGTTTTTCCACAGCTGAGATGATGGAAGGGGTAAGATTGTCTTCAAATTCCTCAGAGTTTATGAACCATTTCATCCACTATTAGTGGTACTATGTGCATTCCAGGTTACCGTTGCCATGGATGGGCATATGACAATGGTGAATTCCATGTAAGTTTTCGCCACATGGGTCGTGTGCATTCAACTTCATCTGGGTCTATGGTACATCCCCATTATTCAGCTTGATGTGATAGATCATCTCTGTGATAGATAGCTGATTCCCTCAGGGACTGGATGCTTTCGTCTAAAGTAGTCCACTTGGCCGAACGACTCATAACATCATCCTTGTATGGAAACCTTTCTTTCACAGCTGCCAAAAGCCGCCTCCAAAGACCGAGGGACTTTTTCTCTCTTCCAATTGCTTTGTCAATTCCCCCTTCTCTAGCAAGTGATCCCAGCTGCTTGGCTTCTGTACCTGCTAGTTCATGACCATCGGCCCCATTATCCCAACATCGGAGCAACCAGGTGATGATGTGCTCCCCTGGTTGACGGGTGAAATCTTTTCATATATTCCGCAGCTCAGTTGAGGTCCAAGATCGAGAAGTCACTTCTTCTTCTTCTTTGTCATGTGATGATGACCCTGATCAGATACTGGGCCAGGTAGTGGATGCATAGTTTCTTCATCCTGCCTCCTCTTTCTTGCCTCTCTTGTTGGTTTTTCTCTGTGTATAGGAGCAACCGATATTGGTACGAATTGGTCCTCTGGTTCAGATGCAGTGATTATCACTGTAGTTTGAGTAGCAACTGTACTTGTTGCTGGGTAGCTGCACTGTCTGTCACAGTCGAGGTTTGAATAGCTGCTGTACTTATTGCTGGGGTAGCTGCACTGTCGCAGCTGAAGTTTGGGTAGCAACTGTATTTGTCACTGGGGATGGTGTAGCTGCTGTACTTGGAGTTGCAACAGCTGTGCTGACTTCTTTGTTGCTCTCAGATCCAGGGACATTTTTTTCCTTTTGAAGGTGTTGGATAATGTCAAACAAGGGCCCTATAGGCATGGGCCAAGCCCAGAACATTGCCGTAATTTGTCCATCTCTGGTATGGCCAGAATGACAACACACCTCATTTAGGTGTTTTACTAATTATTCCGGATTTTTCACTTGTTTGGAAGTAAAATTCCAAAGTACTGGAGGGGCCCACTGACCTAGACACTTGCCCATACTATCCCACAACACCCTGCCACTCATGGCTGTCCAGCCTCTGGGAAAATCTCTTGGTCCTCCTATGTCGTCGTTTAAAACCCCAATAAAGGACCAGACCTGACTCCGCTTAGCTCTTGAAATCAGATGGAATAACTGTGGGCAAAACGCACTCTGTATGCGTGCTACTATGGTGATCCCATCACAATCAGCATAGAAGTCTCAACAGTATTAAAAGGCAATTCAAAAACTTCAAAAACTCTCAAATGATGTTGTAGACCATCTGGAGAGAACACTGGGAGGATAGAAGAGTGTCTCCTTCACAGGGTTGACCACCCGAGAAGGAGAAAAAAAGATGTGAAATTGCTAAGCACTTCTACTATATACCTCCCAAAGTATAAAGTTGGTGACCACACTGGGAACATAAACCAGATCAGTTTTCATGATGAATGCTTCTATTGTATTACAAGTCATTAACATAAAGAACAATGAGATAAGAAACTTAGCCCAAATCCCATGATTGATAAACACAAACACAGCTAATATATACTGAAAATAATTGGTAAGAACCTGAAACTGTGAGATCAAGAGAAACAACTGTGAGAGCCAATAAATCAGCATTGTGACAAATGACTATAAATCCTGTCAGATCTGTTGTTATCTCAGCCCCTCGTGCCCCACGTTGGGCGCCAAAAAGAACTGTCGTGGTTAAAAACCCCACCTCAGTCTCCCGCAGTACCACACACCCCTTTTCCCCCCCCACCTCCCAACTCCCGGAGGGATGGGGAGGAGAACCTGAGGAATACAACTCCCACGGATTGAGAGAAAAACCAATCCAGCAATTAAGGTATAACACAAATCTCTACTGCTACCACTAATAATCAATGATAGAGGAAATAAACAAGGAGAGAGAATACGATACCACCCCGCCGAAACGAGCCCAACCCGGAAGAGAGCTAACCCCCCCCCACCCACTCCGGCCAACTTCCAGTTACCTCCCCAAGCATGACGTGCTGTGGTATAGAATACCTCTCCGACTAGCCCAGGCCAGGCACCCTATCTCTCCCCCCTCCCAGCCTCCCCTCCTCCCTGGCAGAGCATGAGCTCAGAAAAGGCCTTGGACAAAACCAAACATTTGAGCAGTAACTCAAAAACGTACGTGCCACCAGCAACTGCTTCCCAGCACGAAAGTCAAAACACAGCACTGCACCAGCTACCAAGAAGGAGAAAAAAATGACTGCTACTGCTGAACCCATGACAAGGTGTAACTAGCTTTCTTACTTCAATTTTCCCTAAGCCCCTTAAAGGATTAGTGTTGCCCTTCAGGTACCCAGACAATGTCTGGGAATGTCTGTGATCTTTCAAATATAAAATTCTAGCTCCACTGTATCTGTATGAAAGACAATTCTGTATTTTTCCCTAAGCTACAGAAAATGTCAAAATGTGTAAGGCGCAATGATGGTCAGAATTACAGCCCTTACTGCATTATTTATAGACATTAAAATATGTCACAGCATTTCTGCTAGATAAAGAAGCCCAAGAAGCTTGCATTTTTAAAGGTCTTCAAGTGGATATTTACATAATAATGACTGTAAAGCAGTAGGTGTGTTTTTGCTAGGCAAACCTCTGTATGCACTCATTTCTGCTACTGGCAAAAGCTCTTATAAAATGTTAGAGAAATGCCTACAAAGTTGTTGCCACCTAGGCAGAAAAAAAAAAAAAAAAAAAAAACAAACAAACCCAAACCCAAAAAATCTGCATTTTAAGAAGCATTTATTCATTTACATAACTAGACTCTAAGTTGTGAGTGGTTGTGCCATGGTGCATGCTTCCATTGTTCCCAAAACTGCTGTGAAAGGTTTATTAAATTGGCCCTTTCCAATGTTCAGTACTGGTCAAACCTTACTTTCTTAAGTTGTATTTTTATATACTTATAAATGTTATATATTTTATATAATATATTGTATGTATGTAAAATATTAAGTAATATTTTTTAAAATAAAAGTGGAACAATAAATTTTCTTAGGATCTATCTTTCTAAGATCTTCCCTAAACTGCAGCAACAATGTGTAGGCAATATTCAAGACACACAGACTTACAGTTACATGTTTTAATTCAGCAACAAAGATGAATATCCATTCCTGACTGTTGGTAAGCCACCAGAGGATTTCTAAAAAATGTTCACAGACAATAACTTGTGTGTTGAAAACTCACACCCTTGGGGTTGCAGAGCAGCTTTTTGGAGAGTGTGTACTAGGTCCAACATGTCTGGTGTTAAGCATTCTGCAGGGGCTGTTGGAGCCTCTATGAATGGAAACCTGCAGCTCCAGGTGTTCCTGCTCTGAGACATCTTGTGAACTCTAGCAGTAAGTGTGAGAAGCACTCAGAAACAGATTCATTATCCTTGTTGCTTGTTTTGGTCAGTTCCTACTGAGTTGTAAAAAACAACCAAGCAATTACCTTCGTGCTTTTGAAATGTATGTGGTGATGACAGACATACATAAATTCTGACAACAAAGTTGTCTCCTTTTTTCTGCTTTATTGCTTGTTGGTGACCTACTGGTTTGACGGGTAACAGAGAAGACAGTGCAGAAGAGGGAGATTATGTTAGTAAACAGGCATTCAAATATTTGTTGTTTTTTTTTTTTCTGCAGGTTTTTGTCAAACAACTGCAAATCAAAATTACCTTATTTGATTACAATGTCTTATATACCATTTGGCATAATTAGTCCTGTTGTATTCCTTAGCAGCATGGAGTACTGTCAATTACTATTTGTAGGTTTTGAGATGTATATATTTGTTGTATCTTTACTGAAAGGCTTGAAAATAAAAGCATTTTAATTTAACTTGTTAGCATTATGTAAATAGCAACGTAACTAGTCTTGATTTGCTGCCACTTAACCTTGGAAATATTTAATATTATTATTACTTAGCTCAACATTCCAATTTTATATCTCTGAAATTAACGCTTTTATGTTCAATTTATGCTTGTCAACAAATAATGATATAGATGTGCGCTGGTTCATAATCCAGAGGTACTAGGTTACAATGTGTTACCATGGAAACTGTGGTTTTATTGCATTTTCTCAACTTGATTTAAAGACATTTGACAATCATAGCAACTGTTTGCCTGTCTTTCCATATCATAAAAAATTCAAAACCACAAACAACCAATATGGGACACTCACACAGTTCTTGGACCTCACTATAAAAATAATAAAGAAATGACAACCTTATATTTAATAGGGACCTTTTGCGAATAGTTTATCTCACAGAATGTCTAGGAGTGTTGGAAAAATTCAATCAGTGGTTAGTCATCGAATGGACCGGTCTTGCCTGTGGTTCATTTGTTTTATTGCATCATATATCTTTTATGATCACTGGAACTTTAGCCTGAAACAGCATTTTCGTTAACAAGAGCCATGTTTCCTCTAACATTGTTTATTGCATCTGAAACATTACTCTTTGAAACCACAGTACATTTTCAATTGAGCAAAGGTCTGTAACAGAACACAGCATGTCTGTGTTTATTCAGGATCCCAAGTAAAAAATATCCTGGTTCATGTAACATTAATCACTTTGCCAGTGCTCAGTTGAGGTCATTGCCACATTCCTAGCAGTATTAAGCCAAGTCATATTAATCACGTACATTAAACCCTGCAAGGAAAGCACGTGAAGCGGATCTGAAATTAGACATTTGGTGAAGGACTAAGAGACCACTGTAACAAAATATGTTAGCAATGCTGCAGCAAGCTTTCAGAATAAAATTACATATTCCCTACTATGTTGTTGTCAGCTTATCTATATTTAAGGCTTTGTTCCTGTCTCCTTCATTTAATCCATTCTTTAGAAGTTTTAAAATAACCACTAAATGCTTGCTAGATTTTTCCCTTTTTTTTTAACATATCCGTGTATTTTAAAAATGTGTTAATGCATTCTTACATAACTCAGATTAGGCTTTCTGGGATTTTTAGAAATCCAGGTAATAAAATCCTTTAATACAGAAAAGTTATTAATTAAAATGTATTTAAAACAGTTTTCCTTTCACAATCTCTCTTGTTTCTGTATGTGCACATACTTTAATGCTTCATATTTCAGGCTGAGGCACCCCTGCCCATGGTAGGGAGATTGGAACTGGATGATTTTAAGGTCCTTTCCAACCCTAACTATTCTGTGAGTCTATGATGTTGCTGCAGTGTAAAAGATGCATTTACACTATATGTTCTACACAGCAGAACTCTAAAAATTTGTTTGTCCATTCTTGTACAGTTCCATTAAATATGTCTGGTTCTATTCTGCTACGGAGTCATAACAGGATAACTAAAGAACAAATAATTCCTGCTGAAAGAACCCCAAGGAGAAAAACCTATGGTGACATAAGGATTACTGTCAATTAACTCTGCCTCAAGAATATATTGACATGTCAAAAACACTAGATTCATGTTTTAAAAAAATTAGGAAACAAGCTATTCCGAGACAGGAATGGAAAGTAAGCTGCTGAAATATAAAATGAAAGAAGGGCAGATGAACATTATTTTTCCATTCTGTAATGGCCTAGCAATGACCACTAAGATCAGATGCTCTGGCTTTCACTGATAAAAGAAAGGGTTTTTATACAGCAAACATTTAAAATCTGGGCTTGCCCTAATTTTATCTGTATAAAGTGCAGACTTATACAGCTGTACATAGTCACAGAAGTGAGAAAAAATATGCTCTCACGCAGTTTTGGAGCACAAAAAAAAAGCTCCTACCTGGAGCTGGATGGACTGAGCATTGAAGACAAACTTTCTCTCCTTGGAAACTCCAGTACTTTCTACCTGACTTCTATAGATGTGCGGGAGGGATATCACCTCCTCAGGGTCCTTGACAAGAAAGGCTGTTTTCTATAGAAAGGGAAGTAGTATCTCATCTTCGTGAAGACCCTCATCTTAAAAAGGACACCTAGCACCAAACCGTACAAGCTTTCACAGAATTGTGACATTTCTGAAATGCTACAGACACTATTAAGTTTTTTTTATCTCCTTCCTTATAAGCTTTCCCTCAGCAAGAGTGGGCTTTTTATAGCAGACCTGAGCAGAAAAGCAGTGAGGAGGTCTAACGCTTCCTGCACTTAGAAAAGAATGTTCCTCTTGGGTATCATCAGAGGCACTGGTCACAGGTGATGGCAGTAGATTTTCTAGTAGCAATGAAAATTAGGAGAAACATCTGTTTCATGTGTGTTTGCCACAACTATGCCAAACTGAAGTCTGGAAACATTATCTGTTTAGACCTGACACAGCATTTACTCTTGATATTCCTCTATAGAATTAGCCTTTTTCCAGTGGCTATACTGGAGGTTTCTCTAAAAAGTTCCCCTTTGCTGCAGAGACTTGTAATAACAACAACAACATACAACAAAAAGTGCTGCCTTCCTGGGACAATACTATAGGTGTGGCTTTGTTTGGATATAGGTCTCATACTTGCTGTAGGACTTGGGAATGAATTCTGTGGCCTATGATATTTCAGTAGTATGTAGAATACATATTTTGTGCACCTCCTAAAAATACTTATTGTATGGTTTTCTATGATGGCAGAGATTTGGCCTTCTTCCCAATCCTCTGCCCTGGCGTGTCCTCTTAAAAAATGGTTAGGAGTTAATGATTTCAACTGTGCTCCTAGTTCTGCCACAGACTCATGTGTGACACTTGCACTTGTCTATACTACCTGTGTATTTAGCAATTTATTCACTAAACAATATTTGGGCTTCTGTCACATACTCTGAAGGGGTATTTATGAACATCTGTTTGAGAAATAAACCACACTTCCTTGGGATTTTTCAGCTATTTGTGGGCTTGTGGTGTAGACAGAAAATTTAAAAAAAAAATGGGAGAAGGGTTTTTTCTGTCTTTGGGAATAACTTGCTCACAAAAACTTAATTAATGCAAGTTTAGTCAACTACCACGGCCTTTAAGGCTTGGAGTATATTAGCTGCATTTATAACACTGCCCCTGGAAATCAAGGCTTACCTCTGGCTTTATCTGAGACTAAATCACAGTACCTGCAATTTAGTACATGTCCTATTTGCTTTAGGTGATGCATAGTATTATGCTGGGTTGGTAGTATTACTACAGTTAGTTAAGTTCCACCACCATAACACCTTTTTTTTTTTTAATTTTTTTATTGATTAATTGGATGACTGATATGAGATTACAGATCTAGAATTAAATAGTGAGTTTATGCCAGTCCCAGAAGTAGAAGTACTTCTCAGAGATATTTCTTCATGCTCAACTTCAGAGCTGAAGAGACAAAGTGGATGTGTCAAGGAAATTCACTAAAAAGTTCTGGTTTTGTTAAATTCACAGAGAAGATAAGACTGTTGAATCCTCTGTGAAAAAAATACAATCTGTGGCTCCATGTGTGCTAGTGTATGCATCCCACACTGATGCACTGAAGCTGAATGGTGATACAGCACAAAGTAGTCCACATAGGCAAGTCTCACACAGACATGTGATGATTCAACAAGAAAGAAGCCTGCCTGGAAAGCAAGGAAGTCAGTGAGCAACCTGGCAAGAGATTAGATGACTTTGTGTCAGGTTCCTCATATCTGAAAGAAGTTATATGGAGATTTACTTAGGTTTTTCTAAAATCAGTCAATGAATTTAACTCAACACAAAAATACATAGAGCAAGACAAGAAACAGTAATTTGTGTACTTATTTCCTTACTCCTGATTTCTTACCATTTTGGAACACTTCTTCTGTAGCCAATGGCCTAGTCCAGAATATTCTGTGTGACTCTTCCAAACCATTTGTCTTCCAACCATTTACTGCCTTCAGCTCAGCTCATCATCTGTTACACATATTGATCTAACAGCCAAACCTTTCTACTCTCCTATGAAAACAAGTTATTTTTCTTCTCTTCCTTTGCCTAGGATTTCCCATGCATCTCTGTAAGTCCCTGTTCCAACACCCTGATTTCTTTCTTTTTTTTTTTTCTTTCCCTTCAGTGAGGAAGTAACTGTAAAGTTGTGAATTTATAGCACAGTCATTCTTCTGAACTAAATCCTCCACACTGTGGATGCTCTGAGAACAGAGGCAGGTCATTTCTTTTTACTGCAGCCATGCCAAATGAAATGGTTCCTAGCCATAGGTACCAAAAAGTTTTTTATCTGTCCTTATGGTACAGTTAGATGAAATGGCATAACCCAGTTTAATGGTTCACTGCAATTTAAAGGGGTGGTCCTGCCTGTTCAGCCGTCAACTTCCTCTTCCTTGCTCCCACCTAACCTGCATGCTGCCAGAGACTCCCTTAGAGGTGACAAACCGCTCTTCTGACTGCAGAGTGAGCTGATTCAGCTCACTGAGCCAGCAGCAAACTAACCCCAAAAACAGACAACAGGTTTTTGTTGGCTTAACAAACTCCACTGATTCACTTAGGGGTCAAATGAGTGCCAGAACTGTGCAATGGAGAGGATGAGACCACACAGCTTGAAGAAGGCTGGAGAAAAAGTGGGAAACAGGGCCTGAAGAATAGGACTGCCCCTTTTGGCAGCAGCAAGCTGTTAGAGCAGCTCAAGTGTCTGGCTGAGCTGCACCCTCACCCTGCACAAAGGATACCCGCGTGAGAAAGTGTGCAGCAGTTAGTGTGCTGTAAAGTCACACCCCTGCATACTTCGCAGTAACTTCACTAGATCCATAGAAGTCTTTTGTTCTGTGTTTGTTCTCTAAATTCCCTCCCTCCAGGCAGGTAAGGGAAGTAGCTTCAGCTAATCTCCTTAGCATACCTATTGTCTAGCTGAAGTACAGTTATTATGTCCAACAAGCCTCCATTGTAACCGTCTGGGAGAGAGAAGACACAATCCATGTGGTTTGGATACCCATTTGCTGGGACATTCCGAAGTACTGCAAGCCTGCCACATCAACCGGGACTCCTAAACCCTTTCCCATTCACCCCAGTCGCTGCATATGTCAGGCTTCAAATTACTAGACATTGATTAGGTGGCAGAAAGGTTTGCCAGCAAACTTCTTTTGGCTGAATGCACATACATTGCACAGCAGAACATGTCGGGCCCCTTATCTAATTAATTCTGTAATTAACAGACATTGCCCAGTTTTGGAAAGATCAGCTTTTTTGTGAGCAGAAGCACGGCGAGTGACTGGGACAGAACATGTGGGTTTGAATTAAACTTTCAGTGATCAGTTTTGACCTTATTCCCTCTAGTAATTAGCAAAATATTCTACTAGAATCAATGGCTTAACAACAATAGAGGCAGCTCCAGGATATGACTATAGGCTGTAAACAGCCACTGTAGATGAAGTATTTTCTAAGTCTACTGTGACTTGTTTATCACTGTATTCCCCTGTCTCTTCCAAGAAATCACTAAACTTCACCTCTTCCAGTAAGGCCCCTCTAACTCACTTCTGCCTAACTGTGTTGACTACTTACAGTGCAGAAAATACAGTCTTCCTAATTTGTCTCATTTTGGCTGAATAGTCTAGGGAGTGCTCAAGTCAGGAAGAATACGATGTCCTGTCCCGAGGCAGATGATGGGCAGTGCCTCTTCCACTGGCAGAGTAAATATCTATCTCTACCACTTCAGCCTCCCAGGGAGACCTCCTGTAATGTCATCGAGTAAGAACTTTTAGGGACTGATTACATATATATTGGATAAGCTATTAAAACATCACTTCATTTTAATGATTTGGATCTGTAAGAGGATTTAAATTAGTAATGGCTTGTCAAACTTTACAGTTGAAGTTACTAAGAAAGAACTCTGAATGATTAAGAAAAATCATATACGTATGTACGTACATACACTCACAGATGCACATACTCACATTACTGCAGGAAGAGCTGAAATCAGCTTGAGGTTTTTTTGTCTCTCATAAAATAAATGACTCACACATGTCATCCATCTTGAAAGTTTCCAAGAGAGCTGATTGCCAGCAATTATATTTTATGGTGCATTCTTTCACTCTATATTTGGTTTTGTTCATATGGAGTGCTCAGTGCAATACAAAGGCTCGCAGAGGGTTGGAATTCCTAGATCCCTTCTGAAAACTTGTTATTAACAGAGGCTGCTTAAAAGTACTTTCCATAGCTGCTGGCTGCTCCTGAAATGCATAACACAAGATTTTGGGGGAAGGGGAGAACACCATAAAGGAGAAATAAACCCAAACAAAAAAAAACTATAAACAGAAGATAACACTAATTTTCCTCATTCTTAGTAGGAGGTATAAACGTCTTTATAAAGTAATAATTACAGAAAAAAAAACCCACCACAATTATTGGTGCCTTATCTGGACCTTGCAGCTGTACTCCACCCTTTTGCATTAGTAGCATGTGTTTTAAAGTTATGAAAAACCATGAAAATTGCATCTTAAAAGGAGTTTTTTGTGTCTTTTTCCTAGGATTTGATAGAAACAGAAAGCTACATTTTGTGTATAATATTAGGCAGTAAAATAGGCTTTGAAGGCAGATTTCTGTTTAGTATGTGAGTCACATGCACAACAGTCTTTCATTCAACAATCGAAGACTGATCTTTTTAATGCCTCAAGTCGCTCAACATGTTTTCTGAATGCTACATCTTGGAGGGGAAAAAAAAAGAGGAAGAAAAAAAAAGAGAAGGAAAAAATCGCAACTTATCAGCTTTTAAGCCGTATTTCTCTCTTTCTGTTTTTCATTTCTCCAAATAAAAACCATCTGAAAAGCCAATCTAGTTAGTCTGTGGTGATTTAACCTTATGACAACTGATTTTTACCGCCTTTCTTTCCAGATTGTTGTCCAGGGCAGCACTGAATGCTGCACAGCTCTAGGCATATCTAATCCCTCTCATAAAAGGCCATTGTGGTAGTAAAACTGAGACCAATGGCTTTTTCATTCTCCACCTCTCAGCTCTCCAAAGTAATGGCAATGGGTGTCCTCTTCATGTTTTTCTTTTCAGATGCATAGTTTCTCCTTTTAATAGGGTTAAAATGAAGAGAAATAAAGGACACCAATCACATTTTACTCAAAGCTCTTCCTATAAATACCTTCTGGAGAACTAAATTTAGGAACAATTATCTGCAATCTGAGTTGTTCTGACACTGTGTGTGAATACAGAACTGTACCCTTGGAAGTTTCTAATCATTCTGAACTATGTGAACATGATAAAATGGTTGGTAGATAATACTTAGGGCTTCATATTTTCTGCTTACGGCCACACTAGCATTCTTCCTCACCACGAAGGATGTGGAAGAAGGATGTGGTAAGGTTAGTGCTTAACACTGGCACAGTTCTCACATAGTTCCACACTTGCAAAATAATCACGTGGAAGTAATTGTCCGCTTGTGCACTTGCAATGCATTCCTGTCAACAATATTTTCCCCAAAAAGAAAAATTATAACCCTGTATTTTTACAAAAAGCAAATAAGAAAAGTAGTGAGCATCTCCTGAAAAAGTGCTTTTTTTTTTTTTTTTTTTGGTCAAAAGCCCCTGACCTCGGTGCTAGCTGTTTTAATTAATAATATACTAACAGATTATATTTCAGAACTGGTTAACCCTTTTGAACAGCAGGACAAGAGAAAGTTGGTCTGCATTTGATTGCAAATTTTTATTTGACCTCAAAGAATGCTTCTAACCAGCAAAATAGTGTTAGACAAAAACATTTACAGATAGAAATAGTTGATTCAAATTCATTTCTCCAAATAAAAATCACTGCATTTTAATACTTCTTATCAATCTCAGTGTATTTACAGATACTTTTTAATACCATTATTAAAACTAAAAATCAGCAACACTGTTTAAAAGCTGTAAAACCTTTATTTAGGCAAAATTTTAACACAAGTGTTTTGATTCTGAGGATATTCGTGCATTTATAAAAGCAGAGAATTGAGAAGCAAAATATTAAAATAAAATTATGTAACTAATTCCTAAAGTTCAAATATGGAAAGATGAGGATTATGTACTCTGTAAATACTATTTTCATGGTCCAGAGTAGGGAGTAATACATAAGTATCACTGTCTTCTAAGTACAATTTGGAAATCTTCTGTTGGCGTGACTATGAGCTGGAATTACACTCTGTAGAAGCAGTGATTCTCTCGGTATTTCTTCCAAGTTCTTTCCTAGTATTTCTGTGGGAAGACAGTTCAAAAAATAGCACTTGTGCCTTTAGGACACCACAGAAAACCTTAGGCTCCAGAAGGATCCCTTGAGCATCTAAGCTCCCATGACTTCTGTAGCCAGAATTATGAAAGGTACATCATGTATTTTCTTACATCCCAGTGGCTTTTCAGGGAGTAAGACAAAGAAGTCTGCTGCCATCCCCACTTGAAAGGTTTGGAAGCACAGAGCATCTTTATACAAGGCAGATAAAGCTGGGACCTGTGTGTGACTCTCTGGACTGCCTTTTTCTGTAGTCCTAAAGAAGAGAGCAGTTGCAGTCAGTAGAAGGTCTGCTTGAATAGTACTTATTTGCAATACACATGTCTAAATCTCATGCAGATGTTGTTAATCACATCACACTCGATCTCGATATGCTTAACAAACATAGTCTTCAGGGCACACTGAGAGATAAGTAATCCTTGTTACAGGAAACTGCAAGTGAGGAAGTAGAAGCATTGTGATGAAAGACCCATGGTTTTCAAAGCCCAGATTGTGCAGAGGCTCACCAAGAACAGATCACCTCTGCCTTGTGCCTGACATGAACACTGCCAGCTCAAGTCCATGCCACTGCTTTAAAAGAAGACACAAGCAATGCACTCAGTTTAGCTACAATTGTAACTTTCTTCTCGAAGAATAATCAGCCGGTGATTATGGTATTTGTTATTATCTTATATCACAGCTGTGGTGTGGAACCCAGCTAAATTTCATAGTTCCTGTTGTGGTTCAACTCCTACATGTTGAATCAAGGAGTACTTGAACAGTCCACTGGAGTACTGTACACATACCATACACTCACAGGGTAAGACATCACTGAAAACATTTCAAATGCTGTACAAAATTTTCTGGATTCTCAGGTGATTTATTGCCTTTTTGTGGGAAATTCTCACAAACATTGTATTTTTTTTTGTGATTTGATATTTTTTACCACTGAACTTCTAATTCTCAGATCTTCTTTTCTTGCCATTTTCTTCATCTATCAGCTTCTTCTCTTTTTAAATTAAACTTCTGCGATCCTACCTGTGCAGAAAATGTTTAAACGCTGGATGGGTCTTCTTGAACACCAAGAATGCAGTTCTGCAACGTTACTGGTAGCTCCATAGAGAATGTCAACCTTGAAGTGAGTAATACCTCACCTGATCCAGGCTCTCCCTTCACTAAAAAACAGATGTGTTTTTTTTTTTTTGGCTGAGGAATTAAGGAATCTTTTACATTCATGCATTGTTTTAGTTACCATTTCAAGGTGAGATGGCCAAGTTACAGACAGAAGTACCATGAACTTCCCAAGGGAAGTGAGACAGCTGAGAACAGACCACCCCAATTCCTCTGCACTAATAAGATCATCTTTCTCCTTTTGTATTTACACTGTCCCTTTTTTGTCTCACTCTCCTGGTCTCAAATTCCCATCTCCTTCTTTCCTACTGCTTTGATCTCCATCTCCTCATGCTTCTTTCCCAGCAGGTCCCTTCTTGTGCAGCTGAAGGTACAAAACTGTGTGTTTCTCTCCTCCTGCCTCAGTACAGCAAAGTAAACAAGGCAACAGCAACTAGGCCATCAGGAAAGTAAGAGGTCATGGTTACCTGTTCTGGTAGACACAGGGAAGTCTTACGGTACTGTCTTCATTTGCAGCTCACAGCTTCATTTGGTAAAATGCCTCTTAGCCTGATTATCAAGATCTCTCTCAGGCATTCACCTTGCCCCAGAGCATTTATTTTCTCCTTCCACATCTCTGCAGTTTTTACATCTACCAGATGTAGTTTTATGTCTACCAACTCCAAAACCGTACTTCTTTGATAACTTATTTGGTGAGTTTTCAGGATCATTCCCCTTCAAGCTGCTTTCTGTCAAAAATGTAGCAACATGCTTCCTCATTCCTCCCCCAAAGATGACACACCTAACCTTGGCTTTGAAAACTTTTCCGGATTCATTACTCCCTTCAACAACCAGTACACAGTCTGCCTCTTAATCATCTTTATCTTACTCCTAGTATGTACCATCTGATCTAATCTCTGGCCTATTTCTCATGTTCATCCAGCATCATACTTCTTGCTCTCCTTTCTTACTGGACAAAACCTTCCCACTGCCACTTCTGCTGCAGACTCCCTACATCTAATCAGCTACATCTCCGCAAATTCCAGTTCAAGACTCATCTTCCCCCCTCCCTGTCCTATGACTCCTAGCCTTCTCTATAATAACACAATCCAATCCTATTCCCTAAGCCTCAGTCTTACTACCCCATGCTCACCCTGTTCTCTTGGAAAATCTAAGTATGGCACACAGCCACGGGCCTTTTAAACTTTTTCCACCTTAGCGCTGCTCTAACAAGGATGCTGCTCATCTAAAATACTGAATCTGCATCCATCATTTCTATTAAAAATTATAATTGACTGTAAAGCATTTAACTATTTTGAATGAAAGTAGCTGTAAAAAACACACGGTGTAATTGAGGACTAAAGCTATGACAAAAGGCTGTAACAGATTTTAACATGTATTGCCTGTTTCTCATCACACACAGCCTATTAAGCAAGAAACACGTTTGTAATATTATCTGAATATTTACTCAATGCACTACATAAATAAATAAGCTGTTGTTTAAATTACTTGAGGAGAAATTGAGCATCTATACAGTGAACTGAAGGCTATATTCATGTTAGGGTAAAAGGTTTCTAGTTCAAATTCTACAGCAGAACTTCACAGAAGAGTTAAGTTCCAAAACGGAAAACACTTACTAGGTCATTCAGTCCAGTTCTAATGCCAAAATGGAGTAATTCCCCATAGTATTTATTTTTAGTGCTTTTTTCCAGCCTAATTTTCAACTATGTGCAATAGGACTTAAGAACTTCCTTTGGGACATTATTTATTTCACTGATTAGCATATTAACACGGCTACAGTTTTTAAAACAATCTTCAACTCTTTATTTGGTGGGTTTTATTTTTTTTTTCGGTTATCCTCCCCCTGTGCTCTCAGAAGGATGAGACCACCTTTTACACTCTCCCCCTACCCCCAATAAATACACATACACACACACACACACACACACACACGAGTCTTCCATAAATCATTTCCTTCAGTTGCCAGGCCATTTTTGTTGCCCTTCTATAAACAACACAGCACTACTTTGTTTCCATATATAACCTATATTTGTGTGCTGAAGCATCAGAGACATTGACCTTTAGATCAGGTATCAAACTGAGACTCCTTGTGAATGTTCAGATAAATGTAAGAGTCTGTGGACTGTTCTAAAGAAGAAGAAAGCATTATTAGCGTTGCTTCTGTAGAAAAAGAAAGTAGTATCTAATGTAAGAATCTGCGAAATGTACAATAACCTATGTTTTTATCACCAGTTCCCACACTGGTCTGTGGATCACTGGCAGTCTGCAATGCCATAATAAATTACCCACAACTAACCCAAAGAGATGGCAGTTTGTGCGCATCAACTCAAAGTTTATCCACAAGACTATGCTATAAATTCTGAGGATTGCAAGGATGTGCTAACCCAAAAATTTAAAATCAATATGTTAAATTTCCCAGGGACTGCTTTCGAATCTGCTGTAAGGAAACTCTTTATGTGCAAAACGTTGCATACAAGAGGAATGTCACCTATTGTTTACCTAATCGATCTGGCAAGTAGGAACTTGAAACAGGTTTTGTCCTGTGCTCAGTGCCCGGTTAAGACCGTGGGACGGTGTCACACCGTCGTGGGCGTGCTGTGTGCGATATCAAAAACGCCTGCACACAAGCCTACCTCTGCGACAGAAAACGCAGGAACAAAGGGTGCGGTTGGAAGAGGTCGTCTGAGGGAAGTAGCTGAGACTCAGCTGCAGATGACGGTAGGACGATGGGGAGTCCTCATTTAGACATTACGACATCTTGCAGTTGTCCCGTCCGCTAGTAGGGGAAGGATGAAAACAGCCCTTCCCGTACTTGTCGGTTAATAAATACTCGTTGCAGCCCTTACTTCCCGCCTACGGGCACAAGTATTGCCGGGAGTCAGTAGTGGGACTGACCCGCTGCCCCCTCAGGCAGCACCGCCGCAGCCAGGCGCACACCCCCGACCAGCCTCAACCAATGAGAGCTCGGCAAAGCGATTTCTGGAGAACTGATTGGCCACCGCCCGATCCGCGCCCAGACAGCTGGTGGGCGGGGCTCAGGGCCGGGGCGGGGGCGCAGGACCGGGAGGGGGGAGCCGGGCACAGGGCGGCCGCTGTGCGGAGCTTCGGCTGGAGAAGCCCGGTGTTCATTAGCGTGTATGATGTGCGTGTCTGGAGGAGTAGGAAAAGGAAGAAGGGAGGGAGGATGGGGGGTGTGAATGGGAACGTGTTGGGAGTATTAGTGGTCTGCAGCTGCATTAATTAAAGACAGATTTCCTATGTTAGACAAACATCACTAATTTATTGGCCCTCTGTCTGCCTTGTAAAACGGGCATGAATGCAAAGTTGTAATTTAATTTGGCGAGTGGTCATAAATGAAGGCGAAAATAAGTCACACGGTGGGCACCGCCTCCTTCTGCAGCTGGGGCAGTTCCCCCTGGGCAGGATGGTATGGTCAGTGGTCTTTTTGCAGCCATTCCTGGGAATTGGGTTCTGAAGAGGGGCCACCGGCCCTCAGGCTGTTCTGCCACAAAAACGGGTGAATAAAACGGATGAATAAAGCTTCCGCAACTCACATAGTGCCTTAGAGTGTCTCCTTCACCGTGTAGCCGCACACAAAAGCCAGGAGGGAGAGTCTCAGCTCTGATTTTGTCACAAGCCTATATTTTGCCCATCATCTGGCAGCTCTGGCTAGAGAAACGTCTCTCCTACTGACGACCGCTTTTCAGAAATTAAAGTGATGCTGTAGTGCAGATAAAGCAGAGACATTTTTGCAATCTCTCCCAGCGGCTGTTCTTTGGCTGGTTAACAGACCATCTATTCAGAAGCAATTTTCTTTGGGCTGAAATTATGTGCTGACCGTCGCAGATCGCTTCCCATAATAGCCCTTCCCCCACCCACTGCTAAATACAAACTATCTCCTACTCACTGTATAATAATGTGAAAATTACTGTAATTTTGCAGATGAGAAGCAACCCAAAGTGAAACATGTCTAAACAGAGGTCGATATTGAAAAATCAGGGCCATTACCTAAATATGAAAAACACATATTGTAAAGAAACAGGAACATGATCCACAACTAAACAACTTAAACAAAAAAGCGGGCTTGGCGTTGCTGACCTGAACAGTTTTGCTAACCAGTTGAATAAAATCACCCAAAAGTTACCCGGGGAATCCGTGATTTTCAGTACCTGTAACATCAGCGCATTCTTGTGTGCTCCCCACCCTAAACGGCTAGTGCCTGGTCACGAGTGGGCCTCACCAATACTCCAGCCGTGTTTGCAGCCCCTGCTGAGCTCCTTCCATCCCATCATCCCAGCGTTTGTTGGAGGCCACGGCACGAAGTTAGGGACTCATTTGCATTGTGCCCTTTCTCGTCTGGGCTACTCACACTCGGTACCTCTATTTTTCATTAAAATTTGTTTTTTTTTTTTTTTTTCCCCTTTGTAATGGCTTAAAAATTTATGTGATCCAGGGCTTCCCTGGCAGTGAACTTGCCCTGTTCATGAACCGTTCGTTATCAGCCACTGAGGGAAGTGTTTTTACACCGGGAGAAATGGAGCTGGTTGTCTCCGGGCTGGTTCGGTGCCCTCGGGGTTATGGTGACCGGAGGGCAGCATTTCCCCCAGGGACGCTGCTCACGGTGACTTTTACCCGCACTCGCCTCTCCCGCTATCTTGTGTGTCGGCCCCGGTGCCCCGGCAGCGAGAACGCTTTGCCCCTCCGGTACCGCACAGTTAGGCGGTATCCCGCTCGTATCCCGCTCGGCAGGAGGAGGTCTGAAAATGCGTTTCACTACCCTGTCGCGGGTGTGCGGAACGCGGTAAACGCTACACTGTGACTTCCCGACAGACACCCTGACCTGGGCAGCGCGTGTCTGGCAGGGAAAACATCCCCGACCGATTTTTCACAGGGAAATTAAGGGGAAACCAGGGAAAATATACGAAAGAAAAAAGCGCTCAGGGCCATGAGAACGATCGGAACCCGACCCCTGGCCCGGCAGCGGGCAGCTACCCTTTCCCCTTTCACCACCCACCCTCCCGCCTGCGAAGGGTTAAACGCAATTTAACGCAGTCGTGTAGCATAATGGCTCCCAACCTAAACAAAAGGAATGATTAAGGGGATATTTTCGAGCCACACAAAAGCCCGATAGGGAAGATTTGTGTTACTAATTCCTGTGAAAGGATGTTCGCGCGGTAGTTACAGGGTCGCCGGCATTCACACCACAGCGCCCGCAGCCGTAAATCAGCAGCCTGGAGACAAAACGGTTATTTTTCTAACACACACACACACACACGAAAGGGAAGGAGGGGGGGGGAAGAAAGACTAAAACCTGACCTGCACAACTTAAGTCATATTGTAAGAAATAACATGATATAAAATAGGCGGGGGGGGCGGGGGGGGGAGACGCAAGGTTTAGGGGCTGGTCTGGGTGCTCCCCCACCGCAGGGATGGGGAGCTATCCCTGCGCCTGCCTTCGGCCCCTTCCTTCAGACAGTGCTTGCTTTTTTCCTCCACTAAGCACGAAAATAATTGCACATGTGTACCAGCAGCCCTCTCTCGCTGGCTTCAAGCTGTTATAATTTTGAATGAGGGGGCATTTAAAATTATGAGTGAGGTTCTAAATTGCCTCTTTGAAACCGGCACAGAAAAATCATTCATCATCGCTCGAAAAAACTGCCCTGAAATTAAATTAAAACGAAATGAGGAGTCTTCCTCCCAACGTGTGAGTCTTGGCAGAGCTACTCTCCACCCTGGTTTTCCTGATTTTTTTTGCCCCTCCTTTCTCTATCTCTTTTTTTTTCCCCCTTTCCTAAGCCCTAAATGTTATATGAGGTAATTGAAATGGGAAACATGATTTGTATCTTGCTGCAGCTCGGCGCAGGCTGAGGCTGGAGAGCGATGGAGAGGCTTTTTTCTGGGGGGTGAGGGGAAAGAGGGATTGGTGGGTGTGGGGGGGGGGGGCGCCTGACGCCTGTGTGTACAGTGTGCGTGTGTCTCTCACCCTCGCCGGCAGGCAGGAGGAGCGGAGGACCAATCAGAGAGCCCGGTTTCATAAAAAGCTGGCTCCTGATTGGTCGGCAGGGTAAGGGCATTGTGAACAAAGAAAAGTCCCTCTCAGGTACCGCGCTCCCTTGCCCCGGCCGCCCCGCGGCCCCTGCGCCCGCCGGCCAGCCCTCGAGGGGCCGGTGCGGGTCCTGCCTTCCCTTCTCACCACCCCCGCCCGCCGGTTTGCTTTAATTTCGCTTATAGAGAGAAAGGAGGTTCACGGTTATCTGGTGCTCTCTTCTTCCAAACACAATAAATCTGTTGGAAGATAGTAGGGTGTTTTTTTTTTTTTATTTTTCTTCCCTAAAATAAAAAGCGGCTGCAACAAAAACACACTCAATGCAGTTAGAAGGAAAAGGTCAACTCGATCCAAAACAGACCGTAAGTACGGTTGCGTGGTGTGTCTCTAGCACTTAGAGGGGATTTTTGTGGTTTTTGTTTTTTTTCTTTTTTTCTCTGCAAAGGGGAGTGCTAAAGAGTTCTGGGAGTTGAGACAACTAGGGATATATTTTTAGCTTTCAAAAAGAAGACGAAGGAAAGAACAATCCCACAAGCAGAATGAGTTATTTGAGGAAATAAAGAGGGCGAGAGCGCTGTAGCCACACAAATCATATTTGACGGTGCACTTGGGGGCGTAAAAGCGTTGTGCCTTTCTGCGGTATTAATTATCCAAGCGGGAGTGGTTCCAGCGACACAGCTCCCGACAAGCATGCGCCCCACTCGTCGGGGAGCGGTGGGCACGGGCAAGGGGCCGCCGAAGGGGGGTGGGTGGTGGTGAGCATCCCGGAGCGAGAGCCCCGGGACACCGGGAGTGCGTGTGGTTTACCCGGGAGCGCGCCGCCGCCGCCGCCCGGGACGCCCCTTCTCCCCTCTCCCGACGGCGGTGGGAGCGTGGCAGTGCCGCCCGCCCGTCGCAGTGTTGTGCATGTGCGGGGCCGCCCCGCGCTACCGGGACACGGCTTTGTCACCCATTCCCGTTCTCACGACAACCAATGGATCCCGCCGGCCTCACGTGACTTTGTAACGGAACCGCCGCGCCTCGGGGTTGGCGGCTGCTGCCGCGAGCGCCCCTCCCCCCCACCCCCCTTTGCCTTCACCCCTCCTCCCGCCGTCCGCCGCCGGCAATTCATTACGGCTTTTAGCTTCCCATCGCCGGCTAATTAAAAATACTAAGCTAAAGCTCCGAGACAGTCTGACTTGGGGAGGGCGGGGGCCTGGAGCAGGCTGCAAGGTTTGCCAAGACAAGGTGGGGCGATCTGTCCTGGAAAAAAGGTCGTCTGCTTTATCTCCTCGGACTCTAATTACCGAATTACTTACTGCGTGACTGATTAGCCCCAGCTCCCGGGTTTTTCATTATTATTACTATTGTTTGTTTATTTTCCGAGATAGCATTCTGAAACTCTCTGTCTATGCTTTTTCCTCTTCTTTTTATTATTACTGTTTTTCAAAGCGGTGATTGACGCGAGTGGGGGAACAACGGGACAGAGAGCAAACACCCCCACCCCCTCCGAAACCGTATCTCTGGGAAAATATACTTCGTTAGAGAGCACACTGACCTTCCCCCACTCCTACAAAATGTTTTGATAACCGTTTATCAGATCAGTGATTCCCCCCCTCCCGCTCCTCCTCCTCGCTCCCCCTTCGTCTCTCCCTCCCCTCGTTTACCCTCAAGTTACTTCAAGAAATCAGATCTGTCAGGACGGGCGAAAAAAATGCCACTTCCCAACTAACAGCGGAATCCAGCCCAGATTTTCAATCCTTTCTTCTTTTTTTCCTTCCTCCCTTTCACTAATTTATCCGATGTTAGCACATTCTGTCTTGTAACACCCGGGCGCCTGTAGGTTTGTTTCATGGGATCATTACTTACTGATGAGGATGGCTCCCAGGTCCGGGGCTGAAGACGGAGTGTGAAGTTGGGGAAACAATTTTTTTTTTTTTTCTTTTCTTTTACATTACTCTGATGATTATTACCTCTCCGTGCTTATTCAGGAAAGCAAACAAACAAAAACCTGGTCCTTGATGCTTCAGTTCTGAATGTTACCTACCAGCTGGTAAAGTTGTGAGGCTCAGCATTTTTTTTGTTGGTTTTTTTTTTCTTGGTCTTTAAATAAGGAGGAAAAAAACCCCTAAACAAACAAACAAAAAAGGACTTCTGATCCGTGTGCCAAAGTAGGGGGGATATGTTTATTGACCGATTTATACTGGCTGAAATGATACTTGCGCTCCACTTCTTGATCACTTGCTCTTTAAGTAAAATGAGGCACAGAGTTGTTGCTGAGACGAGTGGGAACAGCATTTTGATTTTCTGGTTTTTAATTAAAAAGTGATAAAGGATTAAAGGTAAGCATTATGCATATATATGTATAAATATTTCGACAGTCGACTCTAGAAGGAGAGATCCCTTTAAAAATCGTTTTAACTAAGCTTTGTCAAACACACACTCATTTGCGGTCACTGAGGCCACCTTGTGCAGATCACTTAAAGTGTATGTCTTAATCAGTTTCCTGTACAGTCAGTAATACTATATTTAACAGACCTAACAATTGTGTAACCTAGGAGTACATTAGAACTGCTTTTAAAACTGTTACCTTGAGAATACAGGTTTTTTTTTTAAGACAATAAACATTTTTTCTTTTTTTTTTTTACCTATGGAGTTTAATATTTTCCAGTAAACGTTTGTGTTTGTAGGTTGCTGGTGTTAACAGAAGCTGTATTGTGCAAAGAAAATGAGGTTTCCCACTTCCCTTAGCGCTCCCTCTCCCCCCACCCCAAGAGATTAAGTGTAAGGGGGGTAAAAGATAATACAGGAGAGTTACGAAACTTCAGGGGTCTGGTTTAAAGCCACAAAATAAGTGAATGCTGCAAAGAGTGAATCCGTATTCTTACTTTTTTTTTTTCTCCCTTTTGTGCCTAGGTGGTGGTCCAACGGGTTAGATTACAACATGTGCTCCAACAGCTAGGCACCATGTCTGAGGCTCTATTTCCTGAGCATTCTGGATTTAAATACTAGAGTTCGGGGTTTGGCTTTGTTTTTTTTTTGTTGTTTTTTTTTTTTTTTTTGTTGTTGTTGTTGTTGGCTTTTGCTGTTTCTTTTTTTTTTTCTTTTTTTGTGCACATGACTTTTTAAGACAGATTGTGGGTGTTGGTATGCAAAGTAGATTAAAGATGCTCACCATAAAAGCATCACGGCCATTGCCTCCCATTCACCAAACTTGAGAGAGAAATATGTCATGGTGAATAATTTTGACCGCCCCTACCTCGCCCCCTTTTTATTAGTCCTATTATGTTCTCCTTACACTCAGACAATACTTGACTTTTCTCCTCCTCACAGGGCAAGGTAGACGTGGACTGCAGGTTGTGAATGTAGACACACCTGGGGGAGGACAAGAAGAGTTGAACTTAAGAGAGCCCAGTGGAGATAAACGAATGTCCCGCATCTCCGACGGAAAGTTCATCGGATTTTGACTCTAGAGATCTCATCTTCAGGATGTCATTGAACACTTCTACTGCAGGAAAGGTGTGGATCCAAATGCGTTGACACTTACGACAGTGGCGATGATTGGGAAATCGGTGTTGGGAATTTAATTATCGATTTGGACGCCGATTTGGAGAAGGACAGACAAAATTTGAGATGAATAATTCTACTAATACCACCAGCAACAGCAACACCAGCTCCAAGGATTGCGGGGTCTGGCTTCCAGTGGTGCTAATGCTACCTCAGCCTTAGCTGATGGCCTAAAATTTGCTTCTGTTCAGCCGTCAGCTCCCCAGGGGAATTCCTCTCACAAAGAGACTACCAAATCAAAGTGAAAAGGAGTAAAACTTCTAAGGATGCTAATAAATCTCTGCCTTCTGCTGCCTTGTATGGGATTCCTGAGATCAGCAGTGCTGGCAAGAGGCAGGAAGTCCAAGGGCGCCCTGGAGAGGCAACTGGCATGAATTCAGCACTGGGTCAAAGTGTGAGCAGTAACCCAAACAGCAATAATAACACCACCAGCAATAGCGCCACCATTGCCTCTTGTGGGAAAAACAAAGAGGAAAGCCAGGTAAAGCCCCAGGTAGCAGAGGCTCCAAGAGGATAAGGAGGGGGAAAATCCAGAAGGACAAGCAGCATGACCTGCAGCAGGGCCATCCCAATGGCAGTGGGGTGGCAGCAGCCAGGCTCCCCCTGGGCACCTCTATGGCTTTGGGGCCAAGGGAGGTGGTGGTTGAAGAAGCAGCCCCTTCCAATGCACCTCCTCTGCCATGGGGGAAGTGAGCAAAAGTACCCCGGATTCAGGGCTACTGGAAAACTCTATTTTGGTAAAGAAGGAAGAGGAGAGGAGGAGAGCCACAGGCGAATCAAGAAGTTGAAAACAGAAAAGGTAGGACAAAGCTTCTCTCCACATCTGCTCTTGTGTGTGTCCCTGTGTTTCTAATAACAGTTAAACAGCTCTGTGTTGGCTCCCTGCCCTCTTTGGTGTATTTGTGATACACATCTGTTCTTCCAATTTCCCCTAAAAAAAGACACCGAGACCTCTTCCCTAGACAGAAGACACCATGTTCTGAGTGTACTGCTCTTATCCTATCTCCCTGTCCTTGGACCCTGGAGAATAGTTCTGTTTCGTTTGTTCCTTTTGATAGCACTCACCCAGGAGAGACATGGAAATGGCCCTGACTGAGCTGTCCCTGGTTTTAGCAGAGGGCAGCAGTGTTGGTACCAGTGGGATGGCATGTGTTTGCAGGATGGAGATCTGTGTGTTTGCCGGGGTGGTGCATAGTTTAGGCTCCAGGAGCAGCAAGTCCCCTATTGTGCTGACCGTTTCCACAACACAGTGGACATTCGTGACTGTTCCTCGCCCAGAGTTTAAAGGGTCCCTTCTCCTGTCTGAAGCTGAGATTGTGGCTTGGGGCGGCAAAACAGAAAGCATTGCCATAGATCTGGGCTTCATTGTTGCTTTTTGTTGGCGACACAGGATGCTTATTGTACGGGGGGGTTCCTGTGGTACAACAGGAACCCAGAGACCCCAGAAGCTGGTGCGGAGAACATGGAGGAGGGAGCCAGCAGACAGGCGTGCCTCTCTTCTTCCTGGAAGGAGAGGGCTAGGGGAGGGGAATGCACCTTGTGCTGAGATGTGTGTGTGCAAAGCAGCTTTTGGAACAGAGGGGAGCAGTTTGTCTCCTGTCTGGGGAACTTTGCTGAGACAGCTCTCAAGTGTGGACCTACTCATTTATTGAGTGGTTGAAATGCATGAAAGAAATCCCATGAGTGTGTGTTTTTTCTTCCTGTTACGTTATGAAGGATGCTTTCTGTAAGAATAGATGGCCGTGACTCTTATTTGGAAGGGTGGAGAGAGCTTGCTTGTTAACTGCTGGCTCAAGGAGGTTCTGGTGTCAGTGGTAATTCTTCTGTCTGTAGGGCAGAGGTGTCTCCTGGGAGACCTTGGGCAAGTGTTTGCCCTGATATTACAAGTCCTATGAATTCTACAGGTTGTAAAGCAAAGGTAGCCTGGTCTGCCTGAAAAATAAAGCAAATTGTGTGTCTCTCTGCCCACCGAATAATATCAGAGTATTAGATTGCGACTTTATTGTCAGCTGTTGGTCTTAAATTAATTGCTTTTACAACTTCCCAGAATGAACATCCAGTGATGGGAAAACTTTTGGGTCTGTGTTAACTGTATGGCCTGCAAGTGTCTGGGAGGGCTGGAGGCTGCAGGGAATATTCATGCCTTTCTATGACCTGTTACTGTCTTTTTTATATTTTGGTCATGTTGAAGCTTTGTGCTATTTAAATCTGCTGGAGGATTAGATCTAGGTGTTTATGTACACCTGATACTTGCTAAAACTGGAAGATAATTTCAAGGGCTTCTGTTCAAGCAAGGAACAAATTAAATTTCATATTGTATGCATATTGCTGCTTTTAAGATAGCATACCTAGGGATGAATTTGAATGAGCCTTGTGACCTTTTCTAAATGCAGACGAGAGTCCAGGTTGCTGTAATTCATGTGTTTATGTTTGTGCTTTTTGTTTTATGAGAAGTTCTGTGCACAGTGAAAAGGTGTCCTAAAATCTCATGGTCTCTTTATTAACTTAGTACAGTAGGCATTTACTTCTGTTGCCAATAGTCTTCAAATTGCAGTTCTCTAATCTGTTTTAACTATCTAGATAAATTGCCCTAATCCGTCTTCACAATGGCTGTGGTTAAAGAGTCAGAGCCGTTTGATTGGATTCAGTGGCTGCCTGAATGTGGGAGGTACTGCCCTTTTGCAACCCCCTTAGCCTTTTAATCTTTCAGCCAAATGTTCACATTCAACAATTTTGTTTAGCTGGCAATCTGAACATTTCAGGATCTCAAAGGGCTGCTGTCATGGCAACAGAGATTAGAGGGTGGCGTGGTTTCTCCCGGTTTTGTGTTCTTTTAACCATGCTCACACAGGAAACTGCATGAAGAATCCCTATACACACCAGTAATCCTATGTAACGATGTAAATGGACTGCATGCAGATTGGAGAATGAACATGTATAGAATGCTCAGAGGCAGAGGTACTCGCTGCCTGGTGGCTCTTGCTCCAGGAGGAGGTTTGGAGCTTGCATTTCCAGCAACAGCCACTGCTGTTGGCAAGCACCGACTCTAACACAGACTTCACACATTAGAGTCGTGCAGTGTTGGCTATTGTCTGGCACAATGGTGTGCTTGCTTACTGTCCTGAAGTAACATCCCTTAGTGTCTCACAATAATAAGGCTCGTTGCTGGCAATGATTGCAACCTTAAGCAGAGCCAATGGCCCTCTTAATAAAACTTAAGTGTATTATGTTGTGTTCTGGCTTCCCCCTTTTCTCCCCCTCCCCCTCCCCCCCCCCCCATGTTTAATAATCATCAGAAAGATTTTTTTTTATTTTAAAAAGGCTTCAGATCCTTAGTGTTCTTGCTTTGCCTATACATTAGAACATATCTTCTGTACTTGGCACAAAGCAGTTGTGTCTGTAGATAACAAGCCCACATTTAAAAATTAATTTCCGGTTATCTTAATGTTGTGAAAGACATATCTCAAGAATTTGATGTTTCCTCTTAGATACAAATGAGTTCATGCCTGCTGATTCAAATATGCAGGTTTTTGTATGTGGTGTGGAATATAATACTGCATTTGTTTACAATTTGTGAAAGCTTGGAGCAGACTCCCAGGAGTTTTAGTCACTGTTAAGCTTTCACAGTATGGTTCAGTGTCTATTTTTAGTCTTTTTATTCTGTTTCCTTGCTGCAGAAGGCATGTAAAACATGATAAATTGGATCTTATGAAGCCTAATTAAATCAATGACTGTGTTCTGTTGGCTCTTTTATGCAGAAACCGCAAGCATGTTGTAAAAGTCGCCACTCCCCTAATATGTGGATAAAGTCAAAGTATGCTGTAATTCTAAGATGTTTGAGCTATATTTGTGCAGCCCATTTTGTGGTTAAGCCACCAGTGACATGTCTGAATAAGTAGCTTTGACAGGTAGGCTAACCACTCCTACAGAATTTTGGTGTTAAAACCTGTCTCCATTTTCCATTTCTCCTCCATACCGTTTTTAGCACAATTACTGACTGTTTTGTCAGCATGAACTCTTCATCTGTTTTAGCTGGTTTTTTTTGTTGGTTTGGTGGGGGGGGGGGGGGGTGTTTGTGTGTCATTTCAAAGCTGCTACATTGAAAAGCATTCAGAGTATCTACAAGAATTTGCTTTGTGTGTGTTGCAGGGAGACTTTTTGGGATTCAGTCAGTTTACCTGATATATGGGAAAATTGTATCTGACGTGAAAATCAGTTATATGTGAAATATTGCAGAAGATAAAAAGCTATAATCAGGGGTGTCTAGTTGCAGTTTTTAAATGAATCATGCTAGTGATACTTCAGGATTGAATTTGTCCTGTATTAGCTTATTGCTTCTCATTAATTGCATTTCGCATCTGAAAGTCGTCTTCATCAAATTTACGTGTTGGCTGGTGGTTTACTTTAGGTTTACTTTTGTATAGTGAGGATTAAGGATGTTTTGCACTTCATCAGGAAACTGCATTTTACCTATTGATGTAAGTCATTTAAGTACATGCTTTGATTAATTACGTTACGGAGAAATGCTTTTCATGTACTTTTCCTTGCTGGCCTTCTTGTGTGTAGTTTATTCACTGTGAAAATAAAAGGGCAAGGATGGTCACTTGCTGTAATTAAAGAAGAAGTCTATTGTTTTTTGACAGCAAACTGTTTTGAAAACTACATAAGGATT
>NW_022994553.1:0-36411 GCF_012275295.1 Melopsittacus undulatus
CACCTCTAACACTTTTGAGGTCAATTTTGGCCGTATCTAACCCATTTTTGCAATTCTCTGTCTCTTTCGAAGCCATATTTGCCCATTTCTAACCCAAGTTTCCACTTCTGTAACCATTTTTAAGACAGTTTTCCAGTTTCTAACCTGTTTTTGCTCATCTCTAACCCTTATAAAGCAAATTTTGGGCATTTCTAAACCATTTTTGCCCACTTGCAGCCCGTTTGAAGCCATATTTTTCCTTTTCCAACCCAGTTTTGCGCACCTCTAACACTTTTGAGGTCAATTTTGGCCGTATCTAACCCATTTTTGCACTTCTCTATCCATTGTTAAGGCATCTTTGGCCATTTCTAGCCCAGTGTTCCGCTTCTCTAACCATTTTTAAACCGGCTCTGGTTGCTTCAAAACCATTTTTGCACATCTCTAACTAATTTTTAACCCTGTTTTGTCTATTTCTAACCTGTTTTTGCTCATCTCTAACCCTTATAAAGCCAATTTTGGCTATTTTGAAACCAGTTTTGCCCACTAGCAACCGTTTGAAGCCATATTTTTCCTTTTCCAACCCAGGTTTGCACAACTCTAACACTTCTGGGGTTATTTTTGGTATTTCTAACACTCTTTAAGCCATTTTGAACCAGCTTCAATTCATCTTTGGGCATTTCTAAGCCAGTTTTGCACTTCTTTAACCATTTTTAAGCCGGTTTTGTCCATTTCTAACCCAGCTTTGATAACCTGTAGCTCTTTTCAACCAATTTTGGGCATTTCTAAACCATTTTTGCCCACTTGCAGCCCGTTTGAAGCCATATTTTTCCTTTTCCAACCCAGTTTTGTGCACCTCTAACACTTTTGAGGTCAATTTTGGCCGTATCTAACCCATTTTTGCACTTCTCTGTCTGTTTCAAAGCCATATTTGCCCATTTCTAACCCAAGTTTCCACTTCTGTAACCATTTTTAAGACAGTTTTCCAGTTTCTAACCTGTTTTTGCTCATCTCTAACCCTTATAAAGCAAATTTTGGGCATTTCTAAACCATTTTTGCCTACTTGCAGCCCGTTTCAAGCCATATTTTTCCTTTTCCAACCCAGTTTTGCGCACCTCTAACACTTTTGAGGTCAATTTTGGCCGTATCTAACCCATTTTTGCACTTCTCTGTCTCTTTTGAAGCCATATTTGCCCATTTCTAACCCAAGTTTCCACTTCTGTAACCATTTTTAAGACAATTTTCCAGTTTCTAACCTGTTTTTGCTCATCTCTAACCCTTATAAAGCAAATTTTGGGCATTTCTAAACCATTTTTGCCTACTTGCAGCCCATTTGAAGCCATATTTTTCCTTTTCCAACCCAGTTTTGCGCACCTCTAACACTTTTGAGGTTAATTTTGGCCGTATCTAACCCATTTTTGCACTTCTCTATCCATTGTTAAGGCATCTTTGGCCATTTCTAGCCCAGTGTTCCGCTTCTCTAACCATTTTTAAACCGGCTCTGGTTGCTTCAAAACCATTTTTGCACATCTCTAACAATTTTTAACCCTGTTTTGTCTATTTCTAACCTGTTTTTGCTCATCTCTAACCCTTATAAAGCCAATTTTGGCTATTTTGAAACCAGTTTTGCCCACTAGCAACCCGTTTGAAGCCATATTTTTCCTTTTCCAACCCAGGTTTGCACAACTCTAACACTTCTGGGGTTATTTTTGGTATTTCTAACACTCTTTAAGCCATTTTGAACCTGCTTCAATTCATCTTTGGGCATTTCTAAGCCAGTTTTGCACTTCTTTAACCATTTTTAAGCTGGTTTTGTCCATTTCTAACCCAGGTTTGATCACCTGTAGCTCTTTTCAGCCAATTTTGGGCATTTCTAAACCATTTTTGCCCACTTGCAGCCCGTTTGAAGCCATATTTTTCCTTTTCCAACCCAGTTTTGTGCACCTCTAACACTTTTGAGGTCAATTTTGGCCGTATCTAACCCATTTTTGCACTTCTCTGTCTCTTTTGAAGCCATATTTGCCCATTTCTAACCCAAGTTTCCACTTCTGTAACCATTTTTAACACAGTTTTCCAGTTTCTAACCTGTTTTTGCTCATCTCTAACCCTTATAAAGCAAATTTTGGGCATTTCTAAACCATTTTTGCCTACTTGCAGCCCGTTTGAAGCCATATTTTTCCTTTTCCAACCCAGTTTTGCGCACCTCTAACACTTTTGAGGTCAATTTTGGCCGTATCTAACCCATTTTTGCACTTCTCTATCCATTGTTAAGGCATCTTTGGCCATTTCTAGCCCAGTGTTCCGCTTCTCTAACCATTTTTAAACCGGCTCTGGTTGCTTCAAAACCATTTTTGCACATCTCTAACAATTTTTAACCCTGTCTTGTCTATTTCTAACCTGTTTTTGCTCATCTCTAACCCTTATAAAGCCAATTTTGGCTATTTTGAAACCAGTTTTGCCCACTAGCAACCCGTTTGAAGCCATATTTTTCCTTTTCCAACCCAGGTTTGCACAACTCTAACACTTCTGGGGTTATTTTTGGTATTTCTAACACTCTTTAAGCCATTTTGAACCTGCTTCAATTCATCTTTGGGCATTTCTAAGCCAGTTTTGCACTTCTTTAACCATTTTTAAGCCGGTTTTGTCCATTTCTAACCCAGCTTTGATGACCTGTAGCTCTTTTCAACCAATTTTGGGCATTTCTAAACAAATTTTGCCCACTTGCAGCCCGTTTGAAGTCATATTTTTTCTTTTCCAACCCAGTTTTGCGCACCTCTAACACTTTTGAGGTCAATTTTGGCCGTATCTAAACCCATTTTTGCACTTCTCTGTCTCTTTTGAAGCCATATTTGCCCATTTCTAACCCAAGTTTCCACTTCTGTACCATTTTTAAGACAGTTTTCCAGTTTCTAACCTGTTTTTACTCATCTCTAACCCTTATAAAGCAAATTTTGGGCATTTCTAAACCATTTTTGCCTACTTGCAGCCCTGTTTGAAGCCATATTTTTCCTTTTCCAACCCAGTTTTGCGCACCTCTAACACTTTTGAGGTCAATTTTGGCCGTATCTAACCCATTTTTGCACTTCTCTATCCATTGTTAAGGCATCTTTGGCCATTTCTAGCCCAGTGTTCCGCTTCTCTAACCATTTTTAAACCGGCTCTGGTTGCTTCAAAACCATTTTTGCACATCTCTAATAATTTTTAACCCTGTTTTGTCTATTTCTAACCTGTTTTTTGCTCATCTCTAACCCTTATAAAGCCAATTTTGGCTATTTTGAAACCAGCTTTGCCCACTAGCCAACCCGTTTGAAGCCATATTTTTCCTTTTCCAACCCAGGTTTGCACAACTCTAACACTTCTGGGGTTATTTTTGGTATTTCTAACACTCTTTAAGCCATTTTGAACCCGCTTCAATTCATCTTTGGGCATTTCTAAGCCAGTTTTGCACTTCTTTAACCATTTTTAAGCCGGTTTTGTCCATTTCTAACCCAGGTTTGATCACCTGTAGCTCTTTTCAGCCAATTTTGGGCATTTCTAAACCATTTTTGCCCACTTGCAGCCCGTTTGAAGCCATATTTTTCCTTTTCCAACCCAGTTTTGCGCACCTCTAACACTTTTGAGGTCAATTTTGGCCGTATCTAACCCATTTTTGCACTTATCTGTCTCTTTCGAAGCCATATTTGCCCATTTCTAACCCAAGTTTCCACTTCTGTAACCATTTTTAAGACAGTTTTCCAGTTTCTAACCTGTTTTTGCTCATCTCTAACCCTTATAAAGCAAATTTTGGGCATTTCTAAACCATTTTTGCCCACTTGCAGCCCGTTTGAAGCCATATTTTTCCTTTTCCAACCCAGTTTTGCGCACCTCTAACACTTTTGAGGTCAATTTTGGCCGTATCTAACCCATTTTTGCACTTCTCTGTCTCTTTCAAAGCCATATTTGCCCATTTCTAACCCAAGTTTCCACTTCTGTAACCATTTTTAAGACAGTTTTCCAGTTTCTAACCTGTTTTTGCTCATCTCTAACCCTTATAAAGCAAATTTTGGGCATTTCTAAACCATTTTTGCCTACTTGCAGCCCGTTTCAAGCCATATTTTTCCTTTTCCAACCCAGTTTTGCGCACCTCTAACACTTTTGAGGTCAATTTTGGCCGTATCTAACCCATTTTTGCACTTCTCTGTCTCTTTTGAAGCCATATTTGCCCATTTCTAACCCAAGTTTCCACTTCTGTAACCATTTTTAAGACAGTTTTCCAGTTTCTAACCTGTTTTTGCTCATCTCTAACCCTTATAAAGCAAATTTTGGGCATTTCTAAACCATTTTTGCCTACTTGCAGCCCATTTGAAGCCATATTTTTCCTTTTCCAACCCAGTTTTGCGCACCTCTAACACTTTTGAGGTTAATTTTGGCCGTATCTAACCCATTTTTGCACTTCTCTATCCATTGTTAAGGCATCTTTGGCCATTTCTAGCCCAGTGTTCCGCTTCTCTAACCATTTTTAAACCGGCTCTGGTTGCTTCAAAACCATTTTTGCACATCTCTAACAATTTTTAACCCTGTTTTGTCTATTTCTAACCTGTTTTTGCTCATCTCTAACCCTTATAAAGCCAATTTTGGCTATTTTGAAACCAGTTTTGCCCACTAGCAACCCGTTTGAAGCCATATTTTTCCTTTTCCAACCCAGGTTTGCACAACTCTAACACTTCTGGGGTTATTTTTGGTATTTCTAACACTCTTTAAGCCATTTTGAACCCGCTTCAATTCATCTTTGGGCATTTCTAAGCCAGTTTTGCACTTCTTTAACCATTTTTAAGCTGGTTTTGTCCATTTCTAACCCAGGTTTGATCACCTGTAGCTCTTTTCAGCCAATTTTGGGCATTTCTAAACCATTTTTGCCCACTTGCAGCCCGTTTGAAGCCATATTTTTCCTTTTCCAACCCAGTTTTGTGCACCTCTAACACTTTTGAGGTCAATTTTGGCCGTATCTAACCCATTTTTGCACTTCTCTGTCTCTTTTGAAGCCATATTTGCCCATTTCTAACCCAAGTTTCCACTTCTGTAACCATTTTTAACACAGTTTTCCAGTTTCTAACCTGTTTTTTGCTCATCTCTAACCCTTATAAAGCAAATTTTGGGCATTTCTAAACCATTTTTGCCTACTTGCAGCCCGTTTGAAGCCATATTTTTCCTTTTCCAACCCAGTTTTGCGCACCTCTAACACTTTTGAGGTCAATTTTGGCCGTATCTAACCCATTTTTGCACTTCTCTATCCATTGTTAAGGCATCTTTGGCCATTTCTAGCCCAGTGTTCCACTTCTCTAACCATTTTTAAACCGGCTCTGGTTGCTTCAAAACCATTTTTGCACATCTCTAACAATTTTTAACCCTGTCTTGTCTATTTCTAACCTGTTTTTGCTCATCTCTAACCCTTATAAAGCCAATTTTGGCTATTTTGAAACCAGTTTTGCCCACTAGCAACCCGTTTGAAGCCATATTTTTCCTTTTCCAAACCAGGTTTGCACAACTCTAACACTTCTGGGGTTATTTTTGGTATTTCTAACACTCTTTAAGCCATTTTGAACCTGCTTCAATTCATCTTTGGGCATTTCTAAGCCAGTTTTGCACTTCTTTAACCATTTTTAAGCCGGTTTTGTCCATTTCTAACCCAGCTTTGATGACCTGTAGCTCTTTTCAACCAATTTTGGGCATTTCTAAACAAATTTTGCCCACTTGCAGCCCGTTTGAAGTCATATTTTTTCTTTTCCAACCCAGTTTTGCGCACCTCTAACACTTTTGAGGTCAATTTTGGCCGTATCTAACCCATTTTTGCACTTCTCTGTCTCTTTTGAAGCCATATTTGCCCATTTCTAACCCAAGTTTCCACTTCTGTAACCATTTTTAAGACAGTTTTCCAGTTTCTAACCTGTTTTTACTCATCTCTAACCCTTATAAAGCAAATTTTGGGCATTTCTAAACCATTTTTGCCTACTTGCAGCCCATTTGAAGCCATATTTTTCCTTTTCCAACCCAGTTTTGCGCACCTCTAACACTTTTGAGGTTAATTTTGGCCGTATCTAACCCATTTTTGCACTTCTCTATCCATTGTTAAGGCATCTTTGGCCATTTCTAGCCCAGTGTTCCGCTTCTCTAACCATTTTTAAACCGGCTCTGGTTGCTTCAAAACCATTTTTGCACATCTCTAACAATTTTTAACCCTGTTTTGTCTATTTCTAACCTGTTTTTGCTCATCTCTAACCCTTATAAAGCCAATTTTGGCTATTTTGAAACCAGTTTTGCCCACTAGCAACCCGTTTGAAGCCATATTTTTCCTTTTCCAACCCAGGTTTGCACAACTCTAACACTTCTGGGGTTATTTTTGGTATTTCTAACACTCTTTAAGCCATTTTGAACCCGCTTCAATTCATCTTTGGGCATTTCTAAGCCAGTTTTGCACTTCTTTAACCATTTTTAAGCTGGTTTTGTCCATTTCTAACCCAGGTTTGATCACCTGTAGCTCTTTTCAGCCAATTTTGGGCATTTCTAAACCATTTTTGCCCACTTGCAGCCCGTTTGAAGCCATATTTTTCCTTTTCCAACCCAGTTTTGTGCACCTCTAACACTTTTGAGGTCAATTTTGGCCGTATCTAACCCATTTTTGCACTTCTCTGTCTCTTTCAAAGCCATATTTGCCCATTTCTAACCCAAGTTTCCACTTCTGTAACCATTTTTAAGACAGTTTTCCAGTTTCTAACCTGTTTTTGCTCATCTCTAACCCTTATAAAGCAAATTTGGGGCATTTCTAAACCATTTTTGCCTACTTGCAGCCCGTTTGAAGCCATATTTTTCCTTTTCCAACCCAGTTTTGCGCACCTCTAACACTTTTGAGGTCAATTTTGGCCGTATCTAACCCATTTTTGCACTTCTCTGTCTCTTTTGAAGCCATATTTGCCCATTTCTAACCCAAGTTTCCACTTCTGTAACCATTTTTAAGACAGTTTTCCAGTTTCTAACCTGTTTTTGCTCATCTCTAACCCTTATAAAGCAAATTTTGGGCATTTCTAAACCATTTTTGCCTACTTGCAGCCCGTTTGAAGCCATATTTTTCCTTTTCCAACCCAGTTTTGCGCACCTCTAACACTTTTGAGGTCAATTTTGGCCGTATCTAACCCATTTTTGCACTTCTCTATCCATTGTTAAGGCATCTTTGGCCATTTCTAGCCCAGTGTTCCGCTTCTCTAACCATTTTTAAACCGGCTCTGGTTGCTTCAAAACCATTTTTGCACATCTCTAATAATTTTTAACCCTGTTTTGTCTATTTCTAACCTGTTTTTGCTCATCTCTAACCCTTATAAAGCCAATTTTGGCTATTTTGAAACCAGTTTTGCCCACTAGCAACCCGTTTGAAGCCATATTTTTCCTTTTCCAACCCAGGTTTGCACAACTCTAACACTTCTGGGGTTATTTTTGGTATTTCTAACATTCTTTAAGCCATTTTGAACCCGCTTCAATTCATCTTTGGGCATTTCTAAGCCAGTTTTGCACATCTTTAACCATTTTTAAGCCGGTTTTGTCCATTTCTAACCCAGGTTTGATCACCTGTAGCTGTTTTCAGCCAATTTTGGGCATTTCTAAACCATTTTTGCCCACTTGCAGCCCGTTTGAAGCCATATTTTACCTTTTCCAACCCAGTTTTGCGCACCTCTAACACTTTTGAGGTCAATTTTGGCCGTATCTAACATATTTTTGCACTTCTCTGTCTCTTTCGAAGCCATATTTGCCCATTTCTAACCCAAGTTTCCACTTCTGTAACCATTTTTAAGACAGTTTTCCAGTTTCTAACCTGTTTTTGCTCATCTCTAACCCTTATAAAGCAAATTTGGGGCATTTCTAAACCATTTTTGCCTACTTGCAGCCCATTTGAAGCCATATTTTTCCTTTTCCAACCCAGTTTTGCGCACCTCTAACACTTTTGAGGTAAATTTTGGCCGTATCTAACCCATTTTTGCACTTCTCTATCCATTGTTAAGGCATGTTTGGCCATTTCTAGCCCAGTGTTCCGCTTCTCTAACCATTTTTAAACCGGCTCTGGTTGCTTCAAAACCATTTTTGCACATCTCTAACAATTTTTAACCCTGTCTTGTCTATTTCTAACCTGTTTTTGCTCATCTCTAACCCTTATAAAGCCAATTTTGGCTATTTTGAAACCAGCTTTGCCCACTAGCAACCCGTTTGAAGCCATATTTTTCCTTTTCCAACCCAGGTTTGCACAACTCTAACACTTCTGGGGTTATTTTTGGTATTTCTAACACTCTTTAAGCCATTTTGAACCTGCTTCAATTCATCTTTGGGCATTTCTAAGCCAGTTTTGCACTTCTTTAACCATTTTTAAGCCGGTTTTGTCCATTTCTAACCCAGGTTTGATCACCTGTAGCTCTTTTCAGCCAATTTTGGGCATTTCTAAACCATTTTTGCCCACTTGCAGCCCGTTTGAAGCCATATTTTTCCTTTTCCAACCCAGTTTTGCGCACCTCTAACACTTTTGAGGTCAATTTTGGCCGTATCTAACCCATTTTGCACTTATCTGTCTCTTTCGAAGCCATATTTGCCCATTTCTAACCCAAGTTTCCACTTCTGTAACCATTTTTAAGACAGTTTTCCAGTTTCTAACCTGTTTTTGCTCATCTCTAACCCTTATAAAGCAAATTTTGGGCATTTCTAAACCATTTTTGCCTACTTGCAGCCCGTTTGAAGCCATATTTTTCCTTTTCCAACCCAGTTTTGCGCACCTCTAACACTTTTGAGGTAAATTTTGACCGTATCTAACCCATTTTTGCACTTCTCTATCCATTGTTAAGGCATCTTTGGCCATTTCTAGCCCAGTGTTCCGCTTCTCTAACCATTTTTAAACCGGCTCTGGTTGCTTCAAAACCATTTTTGCACATCTCTAACAATTTTTAACCCTGTTTTGTCTATTTCTAACCTGTTTTTGCTCATCTCTAACCCTTATAAAGCCAATTTTGGCTATTTTGAAACCAGTTTTGCCCACTAGCAACCCGTTTGAAGCCATATTTTTCCTTTTCCAACCCAGGTTTGCACAACTCTAACACTTCTGGGGTTATTTTTGGTATTTCTAACACTCTTTAAGCCATTTTGAACCCGCTTCAATTCATCTTTGGGCATTTCTAAGCCAGTTTTGCACTTCTTTAACCATTTTTAAGCTGGTTTTGTCCATTTCTAACCCAGGTTTGATCACCTGTAGCTCTTTTCAGCCAATTTTGGGCATTTCTAAACCATTTTTGCCCACTTGCAGCCCGTTTGAAGCCATATTTTTCCTTTTCCAACCCAGTTTTGTGCACCTCTAACACTTTTGAGGTCAATTTTGGCCGTATCTAACCCATTTTTGCACTTCTCTGTCTCTTTTGAAGCCATATTTGCCCATTTCTAACCCAAGTTTCCACTTCTGTAACCATTTTTAAGACAGTTTTCCAGTTTCTAACCTGTTTTTGCTCATCTCTAACCCTTATAAAGCAAATTTTGGGCATTTCTAAACCATTTTTGCCTACTTGCAGCCCGTTTGAAGCCATATTTTTCCTTTTCCAACCCAGTTTTGCGCACCTCTAACACTTTTGAGGTCAATTTTGGCCGTATCTAACCCATTTTTGCACTTCTCTGTCTCTTTCGAAGCCATATTTGCCCATTTCTAACCCAAGTTTCCACTTCTGTAACCATTTTTAACACAGTTTTCCAGTTTCTAACCTGTTTTTGCTCATCTCTAACCCTTATAAAGCAAATTTTGGGCATTTCTAAGCCATTTTTGCCTACTTGCAGCTTGTTTGAAGTCATATTTTTCCTTTTCCAACCCAGTTTTGCGCACCTCTAACACTTTTGAGGTAAATTTTGACCGTATCTAACCCATTTTTGCACTTCTCTATCCATTGTTAAGGCATCTTTGGCCATTTCTAGCCCAGTGTTCCGCTTCTCTAACCATTTTTAAACCGGCTCTGGTTGCTTCAAAACCATTTTTGCACATCTCTAACAATTTTTAACCCTGTCTTGTCTATTTCTAACCTGTTTTTGCTCATCTCTAACCCTTATAAAGCCAATTTTGGCTATTTTGAAACCAGCTTTGCCCACTACCAACCCGTTTGAAGCCATATTTTTCCTTTTCCAACCCAGGTTTGCACAACTCTAACACTTCTGGGGTTATTTTTGGTATTTCTAACACTCTTTAAGCCATTTTGAACCTGCTTCAATTCATCTTTGGGCATTTCTAAGCCAGTTTTGCACTTCTTTAACCATTTTTAAGCCGGTTTTGTCCATTTCTAACCCAGGTTTGATCACCTGTAGCTCTTTTCAGCCAATTTTGGGCATTTCTAAACCATTTTTGCCCACTTGCAGCCCGTTTGAAGCCATATTTTTCCTTTTCCAACCCAGTTTTGCGCACCTCTAACACTTTTGAGGTCAATTTTGGCCGTATCTAACCCATTTTTGCACTTATCTGTCTCTTTCGAAGCCATATTTGCCCATTTCTAACCCAAGTTTCCACTTCTGTAACCATTTTTAAGACAGTTTTCCAGTTTCTAACCTGTTTTTGCTCATCTCTAACCCTTATAAAGCAAATTTTGGGCATTTCTAAACCATTTTTGCCTACTTGCAGCCCGTTTGAAGCGATATTTTTCCTTTTCCAACCCAGTTTTGCGCACCTCTAACACTTTTGAGGTCAATTTTGGCCGTATCTAACCCATTTTTGCACTTCTCTATCCATTGTTAAGGCATCTTTGGCCATTTCTAGCCCAGTGTTCCGCTTCTCTAACCATTTTTAAACCGGCTCTGGTTGCTTCAAAACCATTTTTGCACATCTCTAACAATTTTTAACCCTGTTTTGTCTATTTCTAACCTGTTTTTGCTCATCTCTAACCCTTATAAAGCCAATTTTGGCTATTTTGAAACCAGTTTTGCCCACTAGCAACCCGTTTGAAGCCATATTTTTCCTTTTCCAACCCAGGTTTGCACAACTCTAACACTTCTGGGGTTATTTTTGGTATTTCTAACACTCTTTAAGCCATTTTGAACCCGCTTCAATTCATCTTTGGGCATTTCTAAGCCAGTTTTGCACTTCTTTAACCATTTTTAAGCTGGTTTTGTCCATTTCTAACCCAGGTTTGATCACCTGTAGCTCTTTTCAGCCAATTTTGGGCATTTCTAAACCATTTTTGCCCACTTGCAGCCCGTTTGAAGCCATATTTTGCCTTTTCCAACCCAGTTTTGCGCACCTCTAACACTTTTGAGGTCAATTTTGGCCGTATCTAACCCATTTTTGCACTTCTCTGTCTCTTTTGAAGCCATATTTGCCCATTTCTAACCCAAGTTTCCACTTCTGTAACCATTTTTAAGACAGTTTTCCAGTTTCTAACCTGTTTTTGCTCATCTCTAACCCTTATAAAGCAAATTTTGGGCATTTCTAAACCATTTTTGCCTACTTGCAGCCCGTTTGAAGCCATATTTTTCCTTTTCCAACCCAGTTTTGCGCACCTCTAACACTTTTGAGGTCAATTTTGGCCGTATCTAACCCATTTTTGCACTTCTCTATCCATTGTTAAGGCATCTTTGGCCATTTCTAGCCCAGTGTTCCGCTTCTCTAACCATTTTTAAACCGGCTCTGGTTGCTTCAAAACCATTTTTGCACATCTCTAACAATTTTTAACCCTGTTTTGTCTATTTCTAACCTGTTTTTGCTCATCTCTAACCCTTATAAAGCCAATTTTGGCTATTTTGAAACCAGTTTTGCCCACTAGCAAACCGTTTGAAGCCATATTTTTCCTTTTCCAACCCAGGTTTGCACAACTCTAACACTTCTGGGGTTATTTTTGGTATTTCTAACACTCTTTAAGCCATTTTGAACCCGCTTCAATTCATCTTTGGGCATTTCTAAGCCAGTTTTGCACTTCTTTAACCATTTTTAAGCTGGTTTTGTCCATTTCTAACCCAGGTTTGATCACCTGTAGCTCTTTTCAGCCAATTTTGGGCATTTCTAAACCATTTTTGCCCACTTGCAGCCCGTTTGAAGCCATATTTTTCCTTTTCCAACCCAGTTTTGCGCACCTCTAACACTTTTGAGGTCAATTTTGGCCGTATCTAACCCATTTTTGCACTTCTCTGTCTCTTTCGAAGCCATATTTGCCCATTTCTAACCCAAGTTTCCACTTCTGTAACCATTTTTAACACAGTTTTCCAGTTTCTAACCTGTTTTTGCTCATCTCTAACCCTTATAAAGCAAATTTTGGGCATTTCTAAGCCATTTTTGCCTACTTGCAGCTTGTTTGAAGTCATATTTTTCCTTTTCCAACCCAGTTTTGCGCACCTCTAACACTTTTGAGGTAAATTTTGACCGTATCTAACCCATTTTTGCACTTCTCTATCCATTGTTAAGGCATCTTTGGCCATTTCTAGCCCAGTGTTCCGCTTCTCTAACCATTTTTAAACCGGCTCTGGTTGCTTCAAAACCATTTTTGCACATCTCTAACAATTTTTAACCCTGTCTTGTCTATTTCTAACCTGTTTTTGCTCATCTCTAACCCTTATAAAGCCAATTTTGGCTATTTTGAAACCAGCTTTGCCCACTAGCAACCCGTTTGAAGCCATATTTTTCCTTTTCCAACCCAGGTTTGCACAACTCTAACACTTCTGGGGTTATTTTTGGTATTTCTAACACTCTTTAAGCCATTTTGAACCTGCTTCAATTCATCTTTGGGCATTTCTAAGCCAGTTTTGCACTTCTTTAACCATTTTTAAGCCGGTTTTGTCCATTTCTAACCCAGGTTTGATCACCTGTAGCTCTTTTCAGCCAATTTTGGGCATTTCTAAACCATTTTTGCCCACTTGCAGCCCGTTTGAAGCCATATTTTTCCTTTTCCAACCCAGTTTTTGCGCACCTCTAACACTTTTGAGGTCAATTTTGGCCGTATCTAACCCATTTTTGCACTTATCTGTCTCTTTCGAAGCCATATTTGCCCATTTCTAACCCAAGTTTCCACTTCTGTAACCATTTTTAAGACAGTTTTCCAGTTTCTAACCTGTTTTTGCTCATCTCTAACCCTTATAAAGCAAATTTTGGGCATTTCTAAACCATTTTTGCCTACTTGCAGCCCGTTTGAAGCCATATTTTTCCTTTTCCAACCCAGTTTTGCGCACCTCTAACACTTTTGAGGTCAATTTTGGCCGTATCTAACCCATTTTTGCACTTCTCTATCCATTGTTAAGGCATCTTTGGCCATTTCTAGCCCAGTGTTCCGCTTCTCTAACCATTTTTAAACCGGCTCTGGTTGCTTCAAAACCATTTTTGCACATCTCTAACAATTTTTAACCCTGTTTTGTCTATTTCTAACCTGTTTTTGCTCATCTCTAACCCTTATAAAGCCAATTTTGGCTATTTTGAAACCAGTTTTGCCCACTAGCAACCCGTTTGAAGCCATATTTTTCCTTTTCCAACCCAGGTTTGCACAACTCTAACACTTCTGGGGTTATTTTTGGTATTTCTAACACTCTTTAAGCCATTTTGAACCCGCTTCAATTCATCTTTGGGCATTTCTAAGCCAGTTTTGCACTTCTTTAACCATTTTTAAGCTGGTTTTGTCCATTTCTAACCCAGGTTTGATCACCTGTAGCTCTTTTCAGCCAATTTTGGGCATTTCTAAACCATTTTTGCCCACTTGCAGCCCGTTTGAAGCCATATTTTGCCTTTTCCAACCCAGTTTTGCGCACCTCTAACACTTTTGAGGTCAATTTTGGCCGTATCTAACCCATTTTTTGCACTTCTCTGTCTCTTTTGAAGCCATATTTGCCCATTTCTAACCCAAGTTTCCACTTCTGTAACCATTTTTAAGACAGTTTTCCAGTTTCTAACCTGTTTTTTGCTCATCTCTAACCCTTATAAAGCAAATTTTGGGCATTTCTAAACAATTTTTGCCTACTTGCAGCCCGTTTGAAGCCATATTTTTCCTTTTCCAACCCAGTTTTGCGCACCTCTAACACTTTTGAGGTCAATTTTGGCCGTATCTAACCCATTTTTGCACTTCTCTATCCATTGTTAAGGCATCTTTGGCCATTTCTAGCCCAGTGTTCCGCTTCTCTAACCATTTTTAAACCGGCTCTGGTTGCTTCAAAACCATTTTTGCACATCTCTAACAATTTTTAACCCTGTTTTGTCTATTTCTAACCTGTTTTTGCTCATCTCTAACCCTTATAAAGCCAATTTTGGCTATTTTGAAACCAGTTTTGCCCACTAGCAACCCGTTTGAAGCCATATTTTTCCTTTTCCAACCCAGGTTTGCACAACTCTAACACTTCTGGGGTTATTTTTGGTATTTCTAACACTCTTTAAGCCATTTTGAACCCGCTTCAATTCATCTTTGGGCATTTCTAAGCCAGTTTTGCACTTCTTTAACCATTTTTAAGCTGGTTTTGTCCATTTCTAACCCAGGTTTGATCACCTGTAGCTCTTTTCAGCCAATTTTGGGCATTTCTAAACCATTTTTGCCCACTTGCAGCCCGTTTGAAGCCATATTTTTCCTTTTCCAACCCAGTTTTGCGCACCTCTAACACTTTTGAGGTCAATTTTGGCCGTATCTAACCCATTTTTGCACTTCTCTGTCTCTTTCGAAGCCATATTTGCCCATTTCTAACCCAAGTTTCCACTTCTGTAACCATTTTTAACACAGTTTTCCAGTTTCTAACCTGTTTTTGCTCATCTCTAACCCTTATAAAGCAAATTTTGGGCATTTCTAAGCCATTTTTGCCTACTTGCAGCTTGTTTGAAGTCATATTTTTCCTTTTCCAACCCAGTTTTGCGCACCTCTAACACTTTTGAGGTAAATTTTGACCGTATCTAACCCATTTTTGCACTTCTCTATCCATTGTTAAGGCATCTTTGGCCATTTCTAGCCCAGTGTTCCGCTTCTCTAACCATTTTTAAACCGGCTCTGGTTGCTTCAAAACCATTTTTGCACATCTCTAACAATTTTTAACCCTGTTTTGTCTATTTCTAACCTGTTTTTGCTCATCTCTAACCCTTATAAAGCCAATTTTGGCTATTTTGAAACCAGTTTTGCCCACTAGCAACCCGTTTGAAGCCATATTTTTCCTTTTCCAACCCAGGTTTGCACAACTCTAACACTTCTGGGGTTATTTTTGGTATTTCTAACACTCTTTAAGCCATTTTGAACCCGCTTCAATTCATCTTTGGGCATTTCTAAGCCAGTTTTGCACTTCTTTAACCATTTTTAAGCTGGTTTTGTCCATTTCTAACCCAGGTTTGATCACCTGTAGCTCTTTTCAGCCAATTTTGGGCATTTCTAAACAATTTTTGCCCACTTGCAGCCCGTTTGAAGCCATATTTTTCCTTTTCCAACCCAGTTTTGCGCACCTCTAAGACTTTTGAGGTCAATTTTGGCCGTATCTAACCCATTTTTGCACTTCTCTGTCTCTTTTGAAGCCATATTTGCCCATTTCTAACCCAAGTTTCCACTTCTGTAACCATTTTTAAGACAGTTTTCCAGTTTCTAACCTGTTTTTGCTCATCTCTAACCCTTATAAAGCAAATTTTGGGCATTTCTAAACCATTTTTGCCTACTTGCAGCCCGTTTGAAGCCATATTTTTCCTTTTCCAACCCAGTTTTGCGCACCTCTAACACTTTTGAGGTCAATTTTGGCCGTATCTAACCCATTTTTGCACTTCTCTGTCTCTTTTGAAGCCATATTTGCCCATTTCTAACCCAAGTTTCCACTTCTGTAACCATTTTTAACACAGTTTTCCAGTTTCTAACCTGTTTTTGCTCATCTCTAACCCTTATAAAGCAAATTTTGGGCATTTCTAAACCATTTTTGCCTACTTGCAGCCCGTTTGAAGCCATATTTTTCCTTTTCCAACCCAGTTTTGCGCACCTCTAACACTTTTGAGGTCAATTTTGGCCGTATCTAACCCATTTTTGCACTTCTCTATCCATTGTTAAGGCATCTTTGGCCATTTCTAGCCCAGTGTTCCGCTTCTCTAACCATTTTTAAACCGGCTCTGGTTGCTTCAAAACCATTTTTGCACATCTCTAACAATTTTTAACCCTGTTTTGTCTATTTCTAACCTGTTTTTGCTCATCTCTAACCCTTATAAAGCCAATTTTGGCTATTTTGAAACCAGTTTTGCCCACTAGCAAACCGTTTGAAGCCATATTTTTCCTTTTCCAACCCAGGTTTGCACAACTCTAACACTTCTGGGGTTATTTTTGGTATTTCTAACACTCTTTAAGCCATTTTGAACCCGCTTCAATTCATCTTTGGGCATTTCTAAGCCAGTTTTGCACTTCTTTAACCATTTTTAAGCTGGTTTTGTCCATTTCTAACCCAGGTTTGATCACCTGTAGCTCTTTTCAGCCAATTTTGGGCATTTCTAAACAATTTTTGCCCACTTGCAGCCCGTTTGAAGCCATATTTTTCCTTTTCCAACCCAGTTTTGCGCACCTCTAAGACTTTTGAGGTCAATTTTGGCCGTATCTAACCCATTTTTGCACTTCTCTGTCTCTTTTGAAGCCATATTTGCCCATTTCTAACCCAAGTTTCCACTTCTGTAACCATTTTTAAGACAGTTTTCCAGTTTCTAACCTGTTTTTGCTCATCTCTAACCCTTATATAGCAAATTTGGGGCATTTCTAAACCATTTTTGCCTACTTGCAGCCCGTTTGAAGCCATATTTTTCCTTTTCCAACCCAGTTTTGCGCACCTCTAACACTTTTGAGGTCAATTTTGGCCGTATCTAACCCATTTTTGCACTTCTCTGTCTCTTTTGAAGCCATATTTGCCCATTTCTAACCCAAGTTTCCACTTCTGTAACCATTTTTAAGACAGTTTTCCAGTTTCTAACCTGTTTTTGCTCATCTCTAACCCTTATAAAGCAAATTTTGGGCATTTCTAAACCATTTTTGCCTACTTGCAGCCCGTTTGAAGCCATATTTTTCCTTTTCCAACCCAGTTTTGCGCACCTCTAACACTTTTGAGGTCAATTTTGGCCGTATCTAACCCATTTTTGCACTTCTCTATCCATTGTTAAGGCATCTTTGGCCATTTCTAGCCCAGTGTTCCGCTTCTCTAACCATTTTTAAACCGGCTCTGGTTGCTTCAAAACCATTTTTGCACATCTCTAATAATTTTTAACCCTGTTTTGTCTATTTCTAACCTGTTTTTGCTCATCTCTAACCCTTATAAAGCCAATTTTGGCTATTTTGAAACCAGTTTTGCCCACTAGCAACCCATTTGAAGCCATATTTTTCCTTTTCCAACCCAGGTTTGCACAACTCTAACACTTCTGGGGTTATTTTTGGTATTTCTAACACTCTTTAAGCCATTTTGAACCCGCTTCAATTCATCTTTGGGCATTTCTAAGCCAGTTTTGCACTTCTTTAACCATTTTTAAGCCGGTTTTGTCCATTTCTAACCCAGGTTTGATCACCTATAGCTCTTTTCAGCCAATTTTGGGCATTTCTAAACCATTTTTGCCTACTTGCAGCCCGTTTGAAGCCATATTTTTCCTTTTCCAACCCAGTTTTGCGCACCTCTAACACTTTTGAGGTCAATTTTGGCCGTATCTAACCCATTTTTGCACTTCTCTGTCTCTTTCGAAGCCATATTTGCCCATTTCTAACCCAAGTTTCCACTTCTGTAACCATTTTTAAGACAGTTTTCCAGTTTCTAACCTGTTTTTGCTCATCTCTAACCCTTATAAAGCAAATTTTGGGCATTTCTAAACCATTTTTGCCTACTTGCAGCCCGTTTGAAGCCATATTTTTCCTTTTCCAACCCAGTTTTGCGCACCTCTAACACTTTTGAGGTCAATTTTGGCCGTATCTAACCCATTTTTGCACTTATCTGTCTCTTTCGAAGCCATATTTGCCCATTTCTAACCCAAGTTTCCACTTCTGTAACCATTTTTAAGACAGTTTTCCAGTTTCTAACCTGTTTTTGCTCATCTCTAACCCTTATAAAGCAAATTTTGGGCATTTCTAAACCATTTTTGCCTACTTGCAGCCCGTTTGAAGCCATATTTTTCCTTTTCCAACCCAGTTTTGCGCACCTCTAAGACTTTTGAGGTCAATTTTGGCCGTATCTAACCCATTTTTGCACTTCTCTGTCTCTTTCGAAGCCATATTTGCCCATTTCTAACCCAAGTTTCCACTTCTGTAACCATTTTTAAGACAGTTTTCCAGTTTCTAACCTGTTTTTGCTCATCTCTAACCCTTATAAAGCAAATTTTGGGCATTTCTAAACCATTTTTGCCTACTTGCAGCCCGTTTGAAGCCATATTTTTCCTTTTCCAACCCAGTTTTGCGCACCTCTAACACTTTTGAGGTCAATTTTGGCCGTATCTAACCCATTTTTGCACTTCTCTATCCATTGTTAAGGCATCTTTGGCCATTTCTAGCCCAGTGTTCCGCTTCTCTAACCATTTTTAAACCGGCTCTGGTTGCTTCAAAACCATTTTTGCACATCTCTAATAATTTTTAACCCTGTTTTGTCTATTTCTAACCTGTTTTTGCTCATCTCTAACCCTTATAAAGCCAATTTTGGCTATTTTGAAACCAGTTTTGCCCACTAGCAACCCATTTGAAGCCATATTTTTCCTTTTCCAACCCAGGTTTGCACAACTCTAACACTTCTGGGGTTATTTTTGGTATTTCTAACACTCTTTAAGCCATTTTGAACCAGCTTCAATTCATCTTTGGGCATTTCTAAGCCAGTTTTGCACTTCTTTAACCATTTTTAAGCCGGTTTTGTCCATTTCTAACCCAGGTTTGATCACCTATAGCTCTTTTCAGCCAATTTTGGGCATTTCTAAACAATTTTTGCCCACTTGCAGCCCGTTTGAAGCCATATTTTTCCTTTTCCAACCCAGTTTTGCGCACCTCTAACACTTTTGAGGTCAATTTTGGCCGTATCTAACCCATTTTTGCACTTTTCTGTCTCTTTCGAAGCCATATTTGCCCATTTCTAACCCAAGTTTCCACTTCTGTAACCATTTTTAAGACAGTTTTCCAGTTTCTAACCTGTTTTTGCTCATCTCTAACCCTTATAAAGCAAATTTTGGGCATTTCTAAACCATTTTTGCCTACTTGCAGCCCGTTTGAAGCCATATTTTTCCTTTTCCAACCCAGTTTTGCGCACCTCTAACACTTTTGAGTTCAATTTTGGCCGTATCTAACCCATTTTTGCACTTATCTGTCTCTTTCGAAGCCATATTTGCCCATTTCTAACCCAAGTTTCCACTTCTGTAACCATTTTTAAGACAGTTTTCCAGTTTCTAACCTGTTTTTGCTCATCTCTAACCCTTATAAAGCAAATTTTGGGCATTTCTAAACCATTTTTGCCTACTTGCAGCCCGTTTGAAGCCATATTTTTCCTTTTCCAACCCAGTTTTGCGCACCTCTAAGACTTTTGAGGTCAATTTTGGCCGTATCTAACCCATTTTTGCACTTCTCTGTCTCTTTTGAAGCCATATTTGCCCATTTCTAACCCAAGTTTCCACTTCTGTAACCATTTTTAAGACAGTTTTCCAGTTTCTAACCTGTTTTTGCTCATCTCTAACCCTTATAAAGCAAATTTGGGGCATTTCTAAACCATTTTTGCCTACTTGCAGCCCGTTTGAAGCCATATTTTTCCTTTTCCAACCCAGTTTTGCGCACCTCTAACACTTTTGAGGTCAATTTTGGCCGTATCTAACCCATTTTTGCACTTCTCTGTCTCTTTTGAAGCCATATTTGCCCATTTCTAACCCAAGTTTCCACTTCTGTAACCATTTTTAAGACAGTTTTCCAGTTTCTAACCTGTTTTTGCTCATCTCTAACCCTTATAAAGCAAATTTTGGGCATTTCTAAACCATTTTTGCCTACTTGCAGCCCGTTTCAAGCCATATTTTTCCTTTTCCAACCCAGTTTTGCGCACCTCTAACACTTTTGAGGTCAATTTTGGCCGTATCTAACCCATTTTTGCACTTCTCTATCCATTGTTAAGGCATCTTTGGCCATTTCTAGCCCAGTGTTCCGCTTCTCTAACCATTTTTAAACCGGCTCTGGTTGCTTCAAAACCATTTTTGCACATCTCTAATAATTTTTAACCCTGTTTTGTCTATTTCTAACCTGTTTTTGCTCATCTCTAACCCTTATAAAGCCAATTTTGGCTATTTTGAAACCAGTTTTGCCCAGTAGCAACCCATTTGAAGCCATATTTTTCCTTTTCCAACCCAGGTTTGCACAACTCTAACACTTCTGGGGTTATTTTTGGTATTTCTAACACTCTTTAAGCCATTTTGAACCCGCTTCAATTCATCTTTGGGCATTTCTAAGCCAGTTTTGCACTTCTTTAACCATTTTTAAGCCGGTTTTGTCCATTTCTAACCCAGGTTTGATCACCTGTAGCTCTTTTCAGCCAATTTTGGGCATTTCTAAACAATTTTTGCCCACTTGCAGCCCGTTTGAAGCCATATTTTTCCTTTTCCAACCCAGTTTTGCGTACCTCTAACACTTTTGAGGTCAATTTTGGCCGTATCTAACCCATTTTTGCACTTCTCTTTCTCTTTCGAAGCCATATTTGCCCATTTCTAACCCAAGTTTCCACTTCTGTAACCATTTTTAAGACAGTTTTCCAGTTTCTAACCTGTTTTTGCTCATCTCTAACCCTTATAAAGCAAATTTGGGGCATTTCTAAACCATTTTTGCCTACTTGCAGCCCGTTTGAAGCCATATTTTTCCTTTTCCAACCCAGTTTTGCGCACCTCTAACACTTTTGAGGTCAATTTTGGCCGTATCTAACCCATTTTTGCACTTATCTGTCTCTTTCGAAGCCATATTTGCCCATTTCTAACCCAAGTTTCCACTTCTGTAACCATTTTTAAGACAGTTTTCCAGTTTCTAACCTGTTTTTGCTCATCTCTAACCCTTATAAAGCAAATTTTGGGCATTTCTAAACCATTTTTGCCTACTTGCAGCCCGTTTGAAGCCATATTTTTCCTTTTCCAACCCAGTTTTGCGCACCTCTAACACTTTTGAGGTCAATTTTGGCCGTATCTAACCCATTTTTGCACTTCTCTATCCATTGTTAAGGCATCTTTGGCCATTTCTAGCCCAGTGTTCCGCTTCTCTAACCATTTTTAAACCGGCTCTGGTTGCTTCAAAACCATTTTTGCACATCTCTAACAATTTTTAACCCTGTTTTGTCTATTTCTAACCTGTTTTTGCTCATCTCTAACCCTTATAAAGCCAATTTTGGCTATTTTGAAACCAGTTTTGCCCACTAGCAACCCGTTTGAAGCCATATTTTTCCTTTTCCAACCCAGGTTTGCACAACTCTAACACTTCTGGGGTTATTTTTGGTATTTCTAACACTCTTTAAGCCATTTTGAACCCGCTTCAATTCATCTTTGGGCATTTCTAAGCCAGTTTTGCACTTCTTTAACCATTTTTAAGCTGGTTTTGTCCATTTCTAACCCAGGTTTGATCACCTGTAGCTCTTTTCAGCCAATTTTGGGCATTTCTAAACCATTTTTGCCCACTTGCAGCCCGTTTGAAGCCATATTTTTCCTTTTCCAACCCAGTTTTGCGCACCTCTAACACTTTTGAGGTCAATTTTGGCCGTATCTAACCCATTTTTGCACTTCTCTGTCTCTTTCGAAGCCATATTTGCCCATTTCTAACCCAAGTTTCCACTTCTGTAACCATTTTTAACACAGTTTTCCAGTTTCTAACCTGTTTTTGCTCATCTCTAACCCTTATAAAGCAAATTTTGGGCATTTCTAAGCCATTTTTGCCTACTTGCAGCTTGTTTGAAGTCATATTTTTCCTTTTCCAACCCAGTTTTGCGCACCTCTAACACTTTTGAGGTCAATTTTGGCCGTATCTAACCCATTTTTGCACTTCTCTATCCATTGTTAAGGCATCTTTGGCCATTTCTAGCCCAGTGTTCCGCTTCTCTAACCATTTTTAAACCGGCTCTGGTTGCTTCAAAACCATTTTTTGCACATCTCTAACAATTTTTAACCCTGTTTTGTCTATTTCTAACCTGTTTTTGCTCATCTCTAACCCTTATAAAGCCAATTTTGGCTATTTTGAAACCAGTTTTGCCCACTAGCAAACCGTTTGAAGCCATATTTTTCCTTTTCCAACCCAGGTTTGCACAACTCTAACACTTCTGGGGTTATTTTTGGTATTTCTAACACTCTTTAAGCCATTTTGAACCCGCTTCAATTCATCTTTGGGCATTTCTAAGCCAGTTTTGCACTTCTTTAACCATTTTTAAGCTGGTTTTGTCCATTTCTAACCCAGGTTTGATCACCTGTAGCTCTTTTCAGCCAATTTTGGGCATTTCTAAACAATTTTTGCCCACTTGCAGCCCGTTTGAAGCCATATTTTTCCTTTTCCAACCCAGTTTTGCGCACCTCTAAGACTTTTGAGGTCAATTTTGGCCGTATCTAACCCATTTTTGCACTTCTCTGTCTCTTTTGAAGCCATATTTGCCCATTTCTAACCCAAGTTTCCACTTCTGTAACCATTTTTAAGACAGTTTTCCAGTTTCTAACCTGTTTTTGCTCATCTCTAACCCTTATAAAGCAAATTTGGGGCATTTCTAAACCATTTTTGCCTACTTGCAGCCCGTTTGAAGCCATATTTTTCCTTTTCCAACCCAGTTTTGCGCACCTCTAACACTTTTGAGGTCAATTTTGGCCGTATCTAACCCATTTTTGCACTTCTCTGTCTCTTTTGAAGCCATATTTGCCCATTTCTAACCCAAGTTTCCACTTCTGTAACCATTTTTAAGACAGTTTTCCAGTTTCTAACCTGTTTTTTGCTCATCTCTAACCCTTATAAAGCAAATTTTGGGCATTTCTAAACCATTTTTGCCTACTTGCAGCCCGTTTGAAGCCATATTTTTCCTTTTCCAACCCAGTTTTGCGCACCTCTAACACTTTTGAGGTCAATTTTGGCCGTATCTAACCCATTTTTGCACTTCTCTATCCATTGTTAAGGCATCTTTGGCCATTTCTAGCCCAGTGTTCCGCTTCTCTAACCATTTTTAAACCGGCTCTGGTTGCTTCAAAACCATTTTTGCACATCTCTAACAATTTTTAACCCTGTTTTGTCTATTTCTAACCTGTTTTTGCTCATCTCTAACCCTTATAAAGCCAATTTTGGCTATTTTGAAACCAGTTTTGCCCACTAGCAACCCGTTTGAAGCCATATTTTTCCTTTTCCAACCCAGGTTTGCACAACTCTAACACTTCTGGGGTTATTTTTGGTATTTCTAACACTCTTTAAGCCATTTTGAACCCGCTTCAATTCATCTTTGGGCATTTCTAAGCCAGTTTTGCACTTCTTTAACCATTTTTAAGCTGGTTTTGTCCATTTCTAACCCAGGTTTGATCACCTGTAGCTCTTTTCAGCCAATTTTGGGCATTTCTAAACCATTTTTGCCCACTTGCAGCCCGTTTGAAGCCATATTTTTCCTTTTCCAACCCAGTTTTGCGCACCTCTAACACTTTTGAGGTCAATTTTGGCCGTATCTAACCCATTTTTGCACTTCTCTGTCTCTTTTGAAGCCATATTTGCCCATTTCTAACCCAAGTTTCCACTTCTGTAACCATTTTTAAGACAGTTTTCCAGTTTCTAACCTGTTTTTGCTCATCTCTAACCCTTATAAAGCAAATTTTGGGCATTTCTAAACCATTTTTGCCTACTTGCAGCTCGTTTGAAGCCATATTTTTCCTTTTCCAACCCAGTTTTGCGCACCTCTAACACTTTTGAGGTCAATTTTGGCCGTATCTAACCCATTTTTGCACTTCTCTATCCATTGTTAAGGCATCTTTGGCCATTTCTAGCCCAGTGTTCCGCTTCTCTAACCATTTTTAAACCGGCTCTGGTTGCTTCAAAACCATTTTTGCACATCTCTAATAATTTTTAACCCTGTTTTGTCTATTTCTAACCTGTTTTTGCTCATCTCTAACCCTTATAAAGCCAATTTTGGCTATTTTGAAACCAGTTTTGCCCACTAGCAACCCATTTGAAGCCATATTTTTCCTTTTCCAACCCAGGTTTGCACAACTCTAACACTTCTGGGGTTATTTTTGGTATTTCTAACACTCTTTAAGCCATTTTGAACCCGCTTCAATTCATCTTTGGGCATTTCTAAGCCAGTTTTGCACTTCTTTAACCATTTTTAAGCCGGTTTTGTCCATTTCTAACCCAGGTTTGATCACCTATAGCTCTTTTCAGCCAATTTTGGGCATTTCTAAACAATTTTTGCCCACTTGCAGCCCGTTTGAAGCCATATTTTTCCTTTTCCAACCCAGTTTTGCGCACCTCTAACACTTTTGAGGTCAATTTTGGCCGTATCTAACCCATTTTTGCACTTTTCTGTCTCTTTCGAAGCCATATTTGCCCATTTCTAACCCAAGTTTCCACTTCTGTAACCATTTTTAAGACAGTTTTCCAGTTTCTAACCTGTTTTTGCTCATCTCTAACCCTTATAAAGCAAATTTTGGGCATTTCTAAACCATTTTTGCCTACTTGCAGCCCGTTTGAAGCCATATTTTTCCTTTTCCAACCCAGTTTTGCGCACCTCTAACACTTTTGAGGTCAATTTTGGCCGTATCTAACCCATTTTTGCACTTATCTGTCTCTTTCGAAGCCATATTTGCCCATTTCTAACCCAAGTTTCCACTTCTGTAACCATTTTTAAGACAGTTTTCCAGTTTCTAACCTGTTTTTGCTCATCTCTAACCCTTATAAAGCAAATTTTGGGCATTTCTAAACCATTTTTGCCTACTTGCAGCCCGTTTGAAGCCATATTTTTCCTTTTCCAACCCAGTTTTGCGCACCTCTAACACTTTTGAGGTCAATTTTGGCCGTATCTAACCCATTTTTTGCACTTCTCTGTCTCTTTTGAAGCCATATTTGCCCATTTCTAACCCAAGTTTCCACTTCTGTAACCATTTTTAAGACAGTTTTCCAGTTTCTAACCTGTTTTTGCTCATCTCTAACCCTTATAAAGCAAATTTTGGGCATTTCTAAACCATTTTTGCCTACTTGCAGCACGTTTGAAGCCATATTTTTCCTTTTCCAACCCAGTTTTGCGCACCTCTAACACTTTTGAGGTCAATTTTGGCCGTATCTAACCCATTTTTGCACTTCTCTATCCATTGTTAAGGCATCTTTGGCCATTTCTAGCCCAGTGTTCCGCTTCTCTAACCATTTTTAAACCGGCTCTGGTTGCTTCAAAACCATTTTTGCACATCTCTAATAATTTTTAACCCTGTTTTGTCTATTTCTAACCTGTTTTTGCTCATCTCTAACCCTTATAAAGCCAATTTTGGCTATTTTGAAACCAGTTTTGCCCACTAGCAACCCATTTGAAGCCATATTTTTCCTTTTCCAACCCAGGTTTGCACAACTCTAACACTTCTGGGGTTATTTTTGGTATTTCTAACACTCTTTAAGCCATTTTGAACCCGCTTCAATTCATCTTTGGGCATTTCTAAGCCAGTTTTGCACTTCTTTAACCATTTTTAAGCCGGTTTTGTCCATTTCTAACCCAGGTTTGATCACCTATAGCTCTTTTCAGCCAATTTTGGGCATTTATAAACAATTTTTGCCCACTTGCAGCCCGTTTGAAGCCATATTTTTCCTTTTCCAACCCAGTTTTGCGCACCTCTAACACTTTTGAGGTCAATTTTGGCCGTATCTAACCCATTTTTGCACTTTTCTGTCTCTTTCGAAGCCATATTTGCCCATTTCTAACCCAAGTTTCCACTTCTGTAACCATTTTTAAGACAGTTTTCCAGTTTCTAACCTGTTTTTGCTCATCTCTAACCCTTATAAAGCAAATTTTGGGCATTTCTAAACCATTTTTGCCTACTTGCAGCCCGTTTGAAGCCATATTTTTCCTTTTCCAACCCAGTTTTGCGCACCTCTAACACTTTTGAGGTCAATTTTGGCCGTATCTAACCCATTTTTGCACTTATCTGTCTCTTTCGAAGCCATATTTGCCCATTTCTAACCCAAGTTTCCACTTCTGTAACCATTTTTAAGACAGTTTTCCAGTTTCTAACCTGTTTTTGCTCATCTCTAACCCTTATAAAGCAAATTTTGGGCATTTCTAAACCATTTTTGCCTACTTGCAGCCCGTTTGAAGCCATATTTTTCCTTTTCCAACCCAGTTTTGCGCACCTCTAAGACTTTTGAGGTCAATTTTGGCCGTATCTAACCCATTTTTGCACTTCTCTGTCTCTTTTGAAGCCATATTTGCCCATTTCTAACCCAAGTTTCCACTTCTGTAACCATTTTTAAGACAGTTTTCCAGTTTCTAACCTGTTTTTGCTCATCTCTAACCCTTATAAAGCAAATTTGGGGCATTTCTAAACCATTTTTGCCTACTTGCAGCCCGTTTGAAGCCATATTTTTCCTTTTCCAACCCAGTTTTGCGCACCTCTAACACTTTTGAGGTCAATTTTGGCCGTATCTAACCCATTTTTGCACTTCTCTGTCTCTTTTGAAGCCATATTTGCCCATTTCTAACCCAAGTTTCCACTTCTGTAACCATTTTTAAGACAGTTTTCCAGTTTCTAACCTGTTTTTGCTCATCTCTAACCCTTATAAAGCAAATTTTGGGCATTTCTAAACCATTTTTGCCTACTTGCAGCCCGTTTGAAGCCATATTTTTCCTTTTCCAACCCAGTTTTGCGCACCTCTAACACTTTTGAGGTCAATTTTGGCCGTATCTAACCCATTTTTGCACTTCTCTATCCATTGTTAAGGCATCTTTGGCCATTTCTAGCCCAGTGTTCCGCTTCTCTAACCATTTTTAAACCGGCTCTGGTTGCTTCAAAACCGTTTTTGCACATCTCTAATAATTTTTAACCCTGTTTTGTCTATTTCTAACCTGTTTTTGCTCATCTCTAACCCTTATAAAGCCAATTTTGGCTATTTTGAAACCAGTTTTGCCCACTAGCAACCCATTTGAAGCCATATTTTTCCTTTTCCAACCCAGGTTTGCACAACTCTAACACTTCTGGGGTTATTTTTGGTATTTCTAACACTCTTTAAGCCATTTTGAACCCGCTTCAATTCATCTTTGGGCATTTCTAAGCCAGTTTTGCACTTCTTTAACCATTTTTAAGCCGGTTTTGTCCATTTCTAACCCAGGTTTGATCACCTGTAGCTCTTTTCAGCCAATTTTGGGCATTTCTAAACAATTTTTGCCCACTTGCAGCCCGTTTGAAGCCATATTTTTCCTTTTCCAACCCAGTTTTGCGTACCTCTAACACTTTTGAGGTCAATTTTGGCCGTATCTAACCCATTTTTGCACTTCTCTTTCTCTTTCGAAGCCATATTTGCCCATTTCTAACCCAAGTTTCCACTTCTGTAACCATTTTTAAGACAGTTTTCCAGTTTCTAACCTGTTTTTGCTCATCTCTAACCCTTATAAAGCAAATTTGGGGCATTTCTAAACCATTTTTGCCTACTTGCAGCCCGTTTGAAGCCATATTTTTCCTTTTCCATCCCAGTTTTGCGCACCTCTAACACTTTTGAGGTCAATTTTGGCCGTATCTAACCCATTTTTGCACTTATCTGTCTCTTTCGAAGCCATATTTGCCCATTTCTAACCCAAGTTTCCACTTCTGTAACCATTTTTAAGACAGTTTTCCAGTTTCTAACCTGTTTTTGCTCATCTCTAACCCTTATAAAGCAAATTTTGGGCATTTCTAAACCATTTTTGCCTACTTGCAGCCCGTTTGAAGCCATATTTTTCCTTTTCCAACCCAGTTTTGCGCACCTCTAACACTTTTGAGGTCAATTTTGGCCGTATCTAACCCATTTTTGCACTTCTCTATCCATTGTTAAGGCATCTTTGGCCATTTCTAGCCCAGTGTTCCGCTTCTCTAACCATTTTTAAACCGGCTCTGGTTGCTTCAAAACCATTTTTGCACATCTCTAACAATTTTTAACCCTGTTTTGTCTATTTCTAACCTGTTTTTGCTCATCTCTAACCCTTATAAAGCCAATTTTGGCTATTTTGAAACCAGCTTTGCCCACTAGCAACCCGTTTCAAGCCATATTTTTCCTTTTCCAACCCAGGTTTGCACAACTCTAACACTTCTGGGGTTATTTTTGGTATTTCTAACACTCTTTAAGCCATTTTGAACCCGCTTCAATTCATCTTTGGGCATTTCTAAGCCAGTTTTGCACTTCTTTAACCATTTTTAAGCCAGTTTTGTCCATTTCTAACCCAGGTTTGATCACCTATAGCTCTTTTCAGCCAATTTTGGGCATTTCTAAACCATTTTTGCCCACTTGCAGCCCGTTTGAAGCCATATTTTTCCTTTTCCAACCCAGTTTTGCGCACCTCTAACACTTTTGAGGTCAATTTTGGCCGTATCTAACCCATTTTTGCACTTCTCTGTCTCTTTTGAAGCCATATTTGCCCATTTCTAACCCAAGTTTCCACTTCTGTAACCATTTTTAAGACAGTTTTCCAGTTTCTAACCTGTTTTTGCTCATCTCTAACCCTTATAAAGCAAATTTGGGGCATTTCTAAACCATTTTTGCCTACTTGCAGCCCGTTTGAAGCCATATTTTTCCTTTTCCAACCCAGTTTTGCGCACCTCTAACACTTTTGAGGTCAATTTTGGCCGTATCTAACCCATTTTTGCACTTCTCTATCCATTGTTAAGGCATCTTTGGCCATTTCTAGCCCAGTGTTCCGCTTCTCTAACCATTTTTAAACCGGCTCTGGTTGCTTCAAAACCGTTTTTGCACATCTCTAACAATTTTTAACCCTGTTTTGTCTATTTCTAACCTGTTTTTGCTCATCTCTAACCCTTATAAAGCCAATTTTGGCTATTTTGAAACCAGTTTTGCCCACTAGCAACCCGTTTGAAGCCATATTTTTCCTTTTCCAACCCAGGTTTGCACAACTCTAACACTTCTGGGGTTATTTTTGGTATTTCTAACACTCTTTAAGCCATTTTGAACCCGCTTCAATTCATCTTTGGGCATTTCTAAGCCAGTTTTGCACTTCTTTAACCATTTTTAAGCCGGTTTTGTCCATTTCTAACCCAGGTTTGATCACCTGTAGCTCTTTTCAGCCAATTTTGGGCATTTCTAAACAATTTTTGCCCACTTGCAGCCCGTTTGAAGCCATATTTTTCCTTTTCCAACCCAGTTTTGCGCACCTCTAAGACTTTTGAGGTCAATTTTGGCCGTATCTAACCCATTTTTGCACTTCTCTGTCTCTTTTGAAGCCATATTTGCCCATTTCTAACCCAAGTTTCCACTTCTGTAACCATTTTTAAGACAGTTTTCCAGTTTCTAACCTGTTTTTGCTCATCTCTAACCCTTATAAAGCAAATTTTGGGCATTTCTAAACCATTTTTGCCTACTTGCAGCCCTTTTGAAGCCATATTTTTCCTTTTCCAACCCAGTTTTGCGCACCTCTAACACTTTTGAGGTCAATTTTGGCCGTATCTAACCCATTTTTGCACTTCTCTGTCTCTTTTGAAGCCATATTTGCCCATTTCTAACCCAAGTTTCCACTTCTGTAACCATTTTTAAGACAGTTTTCCAGTTTCTAACCTGTTTTTGCTCATCTCTAACCCTTATAAAGCAAATTTTGGGCATTTCTAAACCATTTTTGCCTACTTGCAGCCCGTTTGAAGCCATATTTTTCCTTTTCCAACCCAGTTTTGCGCACCTCTAACACTTTTGAGGTCAATTTTGGCCGTATCTAACCCATTTTTGCACTTCTCTATCCATTGTTAAGGCATCTTTGGCCATTTCTAGCCCAGTGTTCCGCTTCTCTAACCATTTTTAAACCGGCTCTGGTTGCTTCAAAACCATTTTTGCACATCTCTAACAATTTTTAACCCTGTTTTGTCTATTTCTAACCTGTTTTTGCTCATCTCTAACCCTTATAAAGCCAATTTTGGCTATTTTGAAACCAGTTTTGCCCACTAGCAACCCATTTGAAGCCATATTTTTCCTTTTCCAACCCAGGTTTGCACAACTCTAACACTTCTGGGGTTATTTTTGGTATTTCTAACACTCTTTAAGCCATTTTGAACCCGCTTCAATTCATCTTTGGGCATTTCTAAGCCAGTTTTGCACTTCTTTAACCATTTTTAAGCTGGTTTTGTCCATTTCTAACCCAGGTTTGATCACCTGTAGCTCTTTTCAGCCAATTTTGGGCATTTCTAAACAATTTTTGCCCACTTGCAGCCCGTTTGAAGCCATATTTTTCCTTTTCCAACCCAGTTTTGCGCACCTCTAAGACTTTTGAGGTCAATTTTGGCCGTATCTAACCCATTTTTGCACTTCTCTGTCTCTTTTGAAGCCATATTTGCCCATTTCTAACCCAAGTTTCCACTTCTGTAACCATTTTTAAGACAGTTTTCCAGTTTCTAACCTGTTTTTGCTCATCTCTAACCCTTATATAAGCAAATTTTGGGCATTTCTAAACCATTTTTGCCTACTTGCAGCCCGTTTGAAGCCATATTTTTCCTTTTCCAACCCAGTTTTGCGCACCTCTAACACTTTTGAGGTCAATTTTGGCCGTATCTAACCCATTTTTGCACTTCTCTGTCTCTTTTGAAGCCATATTTGCCCATTTCTAACCCAAGTTTCCACTTCTGTAACCATTTTTAAGACAGTTTTCCAGTTTCTAACCTGTTTTTGCTCATCTCTAACCCTTATAAAGCAAATTTTGGGCATTTCTAAACCATTTTTGCCTACTTGCAGCCCGTTTGAAGCCATATTTTTCCTTTTCCAACCCAGTTTTGCGCACCTCTAACACTTTTGAGGTCAATTTTGGCCGTATCTAACCCATTTTTGCACTTCTCTATCCATTGTTAAGGCATCTTTGGCCATTTCTAGCCCAGTGTTCCGCTTCTCTAACCATTTTTAAACCGGCTCTGGTTGCTTCAAAACCGTTTTTTGCACATCTCTAATAATTTTTAACCCTGTTTTGTCTATTTCTAACCTGTTTTTGCTCATCTCTAACCCTTATAAAGCCAATTTTGGCTATTTTGAAACCAGTTTTGCCCACTAGCAACCCATTTGAAGCCATATTTTTCCTTTTCCAACCCAGGTTTGCACAACTCTAACACTTCTGGGGTTATTTTTGGTATTTCTAACACTCTTTAAGCCATTTTGAACCCGCTTCAATTCATCTTTGGGCATTTCTAAGCCAGTTTTGCACTTCTTTAACCATTTTTAAGCCGGTTTTGTCCATTTCTAACCCAGGTTTGATCACCTATAGCTCTTTTCAGCCAATTTTGGGCATTTCTAAACAATTTTTGCCCACTTGCAGCCCGTTTGAAGCCATATTTTTCCTTTTCCAACCCAGTTTTGCGCACCTCTAACACTTTTGAGGTCAATTTTGGCCGTATCTAACCCATTTTTGCACTTCTCTTTCTCTTTCGAAGCCATATTTGCCCATTTCTAACCCAAGTTTCCACTTCTGTAACCATTTTTAAGACAGTTTTCCAGTTTCTAACCTGTTTTTGCTCATCTCTAACCCTTATAAAGCAAATTTTGGGCATTTCTAAACCATTTTTGCCTACTTGCAGCCCGTTTGAAGCCATATTTTTCCTTTTCCAACCCAGTTTTGCGCACCTCTAACACTTTTGAGGTCAATTTTGGCCGTATCTAACCCATTTTTGCACTTATCTGTCTCTTTCGAAGCCATATTTGCCCATTTCTAACCCAAGTTTCCACTTCTGTAACCATTTTTAAGACAGTTTTCCAGTTTCTAACCTGTTTTTGCTCATCTCTAACCCTTATAAAGCAAATTTTGGGCATTTCTAAACCATTTTTGCCTACTTGCAGCCCGTTTGAAGCCATATTTTTCCTTTTCCAACCCAGGTTTGCACAACTCTAACACTTCTGGGGTTATTTTTGGTATTTCTAACACTCTTTAAGCCATTTTGAACCCGCTTCAATTCATCTTTGGGCATTTCTAAGCCAGTTTTGCACTTCTTTAACCATTTTTAAGCCGGTTTTGTCCATTTCTAACCCAGGTTTGATCACCTGTAGCTCTTTTCAGCCAATTTTGGGCATTTCTAAACAATTTTTGCCCACTTGCAGCCCGTTTGAAGCCATATTTTTCCTTTTCCAACCCAGTTTTGCGCACCTCTAACACTTTTGAGGTCAATTTTGGCCGTATCTAACCCATTTTTGCACTTCTCTTTCTCTTTCGAAGCCATATTTGCCCATTTCTAACCCAAGTTTCCACTTCTGTAACCATTTTTAAGACAGTTTTCCAGTTTCTAACCTGTTTTTGCTCATCTCTAACCCTTATAAAGCAAATTTTGGGCATTTCTAAACCATTTTTGCCTACTTGCAGCCCGTTTGAAGCCATATTTTTCCTTTTCCAACCCAGTTTTGCGCACCTCTAACACTTTTGAGGTCAATTTTGGCCGTATCTAACCCATTTTTGCACTTATCTGTCTCTTTCGAAGCCATATTTGCCCATTTCTAACCCAAGTTTCCACTTCTGTAACCATTTTTAAGACAGTTTTCCAGTTTCTAACCTGTTTTTGCTCATCTCTAACCCTTATAAAGCAAATTTTGGGCATTTCTAAACCATTTTTGCCTACTTGCAGCCCGTTTGAAGCCATATTTTTCCTTTTCCAACCCAGGTTTGCACAACTCTAACACTTCTGGGGTTATTTTTGGTATTTCTAACACTCTTTAAGCCATTTTGAACCCGCTTCAATTCATCTTTGGGCATTTCTAAGCCAGTTTTGCACTTCTTTAACCATTTTTAAGCCGGTTTTTGTCCATTTCTAACCCAGGTTTGATCACCTGTAGCTCTTTTCAGCCAATTTTGGGCATTTCTAAACAATTTTTGCCCACTTGCAGCCCGTTTGAAGCCATATTTTTCCTTTTCCAACCCAGTTTTGCGCACCTCTAACACTTTTGAGGTCAATTTTGGCCGTATCTAACCCATTTTTGCACTTCTCTTTCTCTTTCGAAGCCATATTTGCCCATTTCTAACCCAAGTTTCCACTTCTGTAACCATTTTTAAGACAGTTTTCCAGTTTCTAACCTGTTTTTGCTCATCTCTAACCCTTATATAGCAAATTTGGGGCATTTCTAAACCATTTTTGCCTACTTGCAGCCCGTTTGAAGCCATATTTTTCCTTTTCCAACCCAGTTTTGCGCACCTCTAACACTTTTGAGGTCAATTTTGACCGTATCTAACCCATTTTTGCACTTCTCTATCCATTGTTAAGGCATCTTTGGCCATTTCTAGCCCAGTGTTCCGCTTCTCTAACCATTTTTAAACCGGCTCTGGTTGCTTCAAAACCATTTTTGCACATCTCTAACAATTTTTAACCCTGTCTTGTCTATTTCTAACCTGTTTTTGCTCATCTCTAACCCTTATAAAGCCAATTTTGGCTATTTTGAAACCAGTTTTGCCCACTAGCAAACCGTTTGAAGCCATATTTTTCCTTTTCCAACCCAGGTTTGCACAACTCTAACACTTCTGGGGTTATTTTTGGTATTTCTAACACTCTTTAAGCCATTTTGAACCCGCTTCAATTCATCTTTGGGCATTTCTAAGCCAGTTTTGCACTTCTTTAACCATTTTTAAGCTGGTTTTGTCCATTTCTAACCCAGGTTTGATCACCTGTAGCTCTTTTCAGCCAATTTTGGGCATTTCTAAACAATTTTTGCCCACTTGCAGCCCGTTTGAAGCCATATTTTTCCTTTTCCAACCCAGTTTTGCGCACCTCTAAGACTTTTGAGGTCAATTTTGGCCGTATCTAACCCATTTTTGCACTTCTCTGTCTCTTTTGAAGCCATATTTGCCCATTTCTAACCCAAGTTTCCACTTCTGTAACCATTTTTAAGACAGTTTTCCAGTTTCTAACCTGTTTTTGCTCATCTCTAACCCTTATAAAGCAAATTTTGGGCATTTCTAAACCATTTTTTGCCTACTTGCAGCCCGTTTGAAGCCATATTTTTCCTTTTCCAACCCAGTTTTGCGCACCTCTAACACTTTTGAGGTCAATTTTGGCCGTATCTAACCCATTTTTGCACTTCTCTGTCTCTTTTGAAGCCATATTTGCCCATTTCTAACCCAAGTTTCCACTTCTGTAACCATTTTTAAGACAGTTTTCCAGTTTCTAACCTGTTTTTGCTCATCTCTAACCCTTATAAAGCAAATTTTGGGCATTTCTAAACCATTTTTGCCTACTTGCAGCCCGTTTCAAGCCATATTTTTCCTTTTCCAACCCAGTTTTTGCGCACCTCTAACACTTTTGAGGTCAATTTTGGCCGTATCTAACCCATTTTTGCACTTCTCTATCCATTGTTAAGGCATCTTTGGCCATTTCTAGCCCAGTGTTCCGCTTCTCTAACCATTTTTAAACCGGCTCTGGTTGCTTCAAAACCATTTTTGCACATCTCTAATAATTTTTAACCCTGTTTTGTCTATTTCTAACCTGTTTTTGCTCATCTCTAACCCTTATAAAGCCAATTTTGGCTAATTTGAAACCAGTTTTGCCCACTAGCAACCCATTTGAAGCCATATTTTTCCTTTTCCAACCCAGGTTTGCACAACTCTAACACTTCTGGGGTTATTTTTGGTATTTCTAACACTCTTTAAGCCATTTTGAACCCGCTTCAATTCATCTTTGGGCATTTCTAAGCCAGTTTTGCACTTCTTTAACCATTTTTAAGCCGGTTTTGTCCATTTCTAACCCAGGTTTGATCACCTATAGCTCTTTTCAGCCAATTTTGGGCATTTCTAAACAATTTTTGCCCACTTGCAGCCCGTTTGAAGCCATATTTTTCCTTTTCCAACCCAGTTTTGCGCACCTCTAACACTTTTGAGGTCAATTTTGGCCGTATCTAACCCATTTTTTGCACTTCTCTTTCTCTTTCGAAGCCATATTTGCCCATTTCTAACCCAAGTTTCCACTTCTGTAACCATTTTTAAGACAGTTTTCCAGTTTCTAACCTGTTTTTGCTCATCTCTAACCCTTATAAAGCAAATTTTGGGCATTTCTAAACCATTTTTGCCTACTTGCAGCCCGTTTGAAGCCATATTTTTCCTTTTCCAACCCAGTTTTGCGCACCTCTAACACTTTTGAGGTCAATTTTGGCCGTATCTAACCCATTTTTGCACTTCTCTTTCTCTTTCGAAGCCATATTTGCCCATTTCTAACCCAAGTTTCCACTTCTGTAACCATTTTTAAGACAGTTTTCCAGTTTCTAACCTGTTTTTGCTCATCTCTAACCCTTATAAAGCAAATTTTGGGCATTTCTAAACCATTTTTGCCTACTTGCAGCCCGTTTGAAGCCATATTTTTCCTTTTCCAACCCAGTTTTGCGCACCTCTAACACTTTTGAGGTCAATTTTGGCCGTATCTAACCCATTTTTGCACTTATCTGTCTCTTTCGAAGCCATATTTGCCCATTTCTAACCCAAGTTTCCACTTCTGTAACCATTTTTTAAGACAGTTTTCCAGTTTCTAACCTGTTTTTGCTCATCTCTAACCCTTATAAAGCAAATTTTGGGCATTTCTAAACCATTTTTGCCTACTTGCAGCCCGTTTGAAGCCATATTTTTCCTTTTCCAACCCAGGTTTGCACAACTCTAACACTTCTGGGGTTATTTTTGGTATTTCTAACACTCTTTAAGCCATTTTGAACCCGCTTCAATTCATCTTTGGGCATTTCTAAGCCAGTTTTGCACTTCTTTAACCATTTTTAAGCCGGTTTTGTCCATTTCTAACCCAGGTTTGATCACCTGTAGCTCTTTTCAGCCAATTTTGGGCATTTCTAAACAATTTTTGCCTACTTGCAGCCCGTTTGAAGCCATATTTTTCCTTTTCCAACCCAGTTTTGCGCACCTCTAACACTTTTGAGGTCAATTTTGACCGTATCTAACCCATTTTTGCACTTCTCTATCCATTGTTAAGGCATCTTTGGCCATTTCTAGCCCAGTGTTCCGCTTCTCTAACCATTTTTAAACCGGCTCTGGTTGCTTCAAAACCATTTTTGCACATCTCTAACAATTTTTAACCCTGTCTTGTCTATTTCTAACCTGTTTTTTGCTCATCTCTAACCCTTATAAAGCCAATTTTGGCTATTTTGAAACCAGTTTTGCCCACTAGCAAACCGTTTGAAGCCATATTTTTCCTTTTCCAACCCAGGTTTGCACAACTCTAACACTTCTGGGGTTATTTTTGGTATTTCTAACACTCTTTAAGCCATTTTGAACCCGCTTCAATTCATCTTTGGGCATTTCTAAGCCAGTTTTGCACTTCTTTAACCATTTTTAAGCTGGTTTTGTCCATTTCTAACCCAGGTTTGATCACCTGTAGCTCTTTTCAGCCAATTT
>NW_022994554.1:0-36467 GCF_012275295.1 Melopsittacus undulatus
CCCCCCCCCGGCCCCGGCCGCCCGGGCCCGGGCGCCCTGCCAACCCGCCCGAACGCCGGGCCCCCGCGCCCGGGGCCGGAGGGCCAGGAGGGGGTACTGGTGCTGCGCCTGTTCAGCGCACGCCTGGCTTCGCAACGCTGCCCCCCGCCCGCCCCTCACTCTCTGCCCCCGGCCCCCAGGGCCGTTGCCGTGGGCAACAAGGCCCCCCCCGGCCCCGGCCGCCCGGGCCCGGGCGCCCTGCCAACCCGCCCGAACGCCGGGCCCCCGCGCCCGGGGCCGGAGGGCCAGGAGGGGGTACTGGTGCTGCGCCTGTTCAGCGCACGCCTGGCTTCGCAACGCTGCCCCCCGCCCGCCCCTCACTCTCTGCCCCCGGCCCCCAGGGCCGTTGCCGTGGGCAACAAGGCCCCCCCCGGCCCCGGCCGCCCGGGCCCGGGCGCCCTGCCAACCCGCCCGAACGCCGGGCCCCCGCGCCCGGGGCCGGAGGGCCAGGAGGGGGTACTGGTGCTGCGCCTGTTCAGCGCACGCCTGGCTTCGCAACGCTGCCCCCCGCCCGCCCCTCACTCTCTGCCCCCGGCCCCCAGGGCCGTTGCCGTGGGCAACAAGGCCCCCCCCGGCCCCGGCCGCCCGGGCCCGGGCGCCCTGCCAACCCGCCCGAACGCCGGGCCCCCGCGCCCGGGGCCGGAGGGCCAGGAGGGGGTACTGGTGCTGCGCCTGTTCAGCGCACGCCTGGCTTCGCAACGCTGCCCCCCGCCCGCCCCTCACTCTCTGCCCCCGGCCCCCAGGGCCGTTGCCGTGGGCAACAAGGCCCCCCCCGGCCCCGGCCGCCCGGGCCCGGGCGCCCTGCCAACCCGCCCGAACGCCGGGCCCCCGCGCCCGGGGCCGGAGGGCCAGGAGGGGGTACTGGTGCTGCGCCTGTTCAGCGCACGCCTGGCTTCGCAACGCTGCCCCCCGCCCGCCCCTCACTCTCTGCCCCCGGCCCCCAGGGCCGTTGCCGTGGGCAACAAGGCCCCCCCCGGCCCCGGCCGCCCGGGCCCGGGCGCCCTGCCAACCCGCCCGAACGCCGGGCCCCCGCGCCCGGGGCCGGAGGGCCAGGAGGGGGTACTGGTGCTGCGCCTGTTCAGCGCACGCCTGGCTTCGCAACGCTGCCCCCCGCCCGCCCCTCACTCTCTGCCCCCGGCCCCCAGGGCCGTTGCCGTGGGCAACAAGGCCCCCCCCGGCCCCGGCCGCCCGGGCCCGGGCGCCCTGCCAACCCGCCCGAACGCCGGGCCCCCGCGCCCGGGGCCGGAGGGCCAGGAGGGGGTACTGGTGCTGCGCCTGTTCAGCGCACGCCTGGCTTCGCAACGCTGCCCCCCGCCCGCCCCTCACTCTCTGCCCCCGGCCCCCAGGGCCGTTGCCGTGGGCAACAAGGCCCCCCCCGGCCCCGGCCGCCCGGGCCCGGGCGCCCTGCCAACCCGCCCGAACGCCGGGCCCCCGCGCCCGGGGCCGGAGGGCCAGGAGGGGGTACTGGTGCTGCGCCTGTTCAGCGCACGCCTGGCTTCGCAACGCTGCCCCCCGCCCGCCCCTCACTCTCTGCCCCCGGCCCCCAGGGCCGTTGCCGTGGGCAACAAGGCCCCCCCCGGCCCCGGCCGCCCGGGCCCGGGCGCCCTGCCAACCCGCCCGAACGCCGGGCCCCCGCGCCCGGGGCCGGAGGGCCAGGAGGGGGTACTGGTGCTGCGCCTGTTCAGCGCACGCCTGGCTTCGCAACGCTGCCCCCCGCCCGCCCCTCACTCTCTGCCCCCGGCCCCCAGGGCCGTTGCCGTGGGCAACAAGGCCCCCCCCGGCCCCGGCCGCCCGGGCCCGGGCGCCCTGCCAACCCGCCCGAACGCCGGGCCCCCGCGCCCGGGGCCGGAGGGCCAGGAGGGGGTACTGGTGCTGCGCCTGTTCAGCGCACGCCTGGCTTCGCAACGCTGCCCCCCGCCCGCCCCTCACTCTCTGCCCCCGGCCCCCAGGGCCGTTGCCGTGGGCAACAAGGCCCCCCCCGGCCCCGGCCGCCCGGGCCCGGGCGCCCTGCCAACCCGCCCGAACGCCGGGCCCCCGCGCCCGGGGCCGGAGGGCCAGGAGGGGGTACTGGTGCTGCGCCTGTTCAGCGCACGCCTGGCTTCGCAACGCTGCCCCCCGCCCGCCCCTCACTCTCTGCCCCCGGCCCCCAGGGCCGTTGCCGTGGGCAACAAGGCCCCCCCCGGCCCCGGCCGCCCGGGCCCGGGCGCCCTGCCAACCCGCCCGAACGCCGGGCCCCCGCGCCCGGGGCCGGAGGGCCAGGAGGGGGTACTGGTGCTGCGCCTGTTCAGCGCACGCCTGGCTTCGCAACGCTGCCCCCCGCCCGCCCCTCACTCTCTGCCCCCGGCCCCCAGGGCCGTTGCCGTGGGCAACAAGGCCCCCCCCGGCCCCGGCCGCCCGGGCCCGGGCGCCCTGCCAACCCGCCCGAACGCCGGGCCCCCGCGCCCGGGGCCGGAGGGCCAGGAGGGGGTACTGGTGCTGCGCCTGTTCAGCGCACGCCTGGCTTCGCAACGCTGCCCCCCGCCCGCCCCTCACTCTCTGCCCCCGGCCCCCAGGGCCGTTGCCGTGGGCAACAAGGCCCCCCCCGGCCCCGGCCGCCCGGGCCCGGGCGCCCTGCCAACCCGCCCGAACGCCGGGCCCCCGCGCCCGGGGCCGGAGGGCCAGGAGGGGGTACTGGTGCTGCGCCTGTTCAGCGCACGCCTGGCTTCGCAACGCTGCCCCCCGCCCGCCCCTCACTCTCTGCCCCCGGCCCCCAGGGCCGTTGCCGTGGGCAACAAGGCCCCCCCCGGCCCCGGCCGCCCGGGCCCGGGCGCCCTGCCAACCCGCCCGAACGCCGGGCCCCCGCGCCCGGGGCCGGAGGGCCAGGAGGGGGTACTGGTGCTGCGCCTGTTCAGCGCACGCCTGGCTTCGCAACGCTGCCCCCCGCCCGCCCCTCACTCTCTGCCCCCGGCCCCCAGGGCCGTTGCCGTGGGCAACAAGGCCCCCCCCGGCCCCGGCCGCCCGGGCCCGGGCGCCCTGCCAACCCGCCCGAACGCCGGGCCCCCGCGCCCGGGGCCGGAGGGCCAGGAGGGGGTACTGGTGCTGCGCCTGTTCAGCGCACGCCTGGCTTCGCAACGCTGCCCCCCGCCCGCCCCTCACTCTCTGCCCCCGGCCCCCAGGGCCGTTGCCGTGGGCAACAAGGCCCCCCCCGGCCCCGGCCGCCCGGGCCCGGGCGCCCTGCCAACCCGCCCGAACGCCGGGCCCCCGCGCCCGGGGCCGGAGGGCCAGGAGGGGGTACTGGTGCTGCGCCTGTTCAGCGCACGCCTGGCTTCGCAACGCTGCCCCCCGCCCGCCCCTCACTCTCTGCCCCCGGCCCCCAGGGCCGTTGCCGTGGGCAACAAGGCCCCCCCCGGCCCCGGCCGCCCGGGCCCGGGCGCCCTGCCAACCCGCCCGAACGCCGGGCCCCCGCGCCCGGGGCCGGAGGGCCAGGAGGGGGTACTGGTGCTGCGCCTGTTCAGCGCACGCCTGGCTTCGCAACGCTGCCCCCCGCCCGCCCCTCACTCTCTGCCCCCGGCCCCCAGGGCCGTTGCCGTGGGCAACAAGGCCCCCCCCGGCCCCGGCCGCCCGGGCCCGGGCGCCCTGCCAACCCGCCCGAACGCCGGGCCCCCGCGCCCGGGGCCGGAGGGCCAGGAGGGGGTACTGGTGCTGCGCCTGTTCAGCGCACGCCTGGCTTCGCAACGCTGCCCCCCGCCCGCCCCTCACTCTCTGCCCCCGGCCCCCAGGGCCGTTGCCGTGGGCAACAAGGCCCCCCCCGGCCCCGGCCGCCCGGGCCCGGGCGCCCTGCCAACCCGCCCGAACGCCGGGCCCCCGCGCCCGGGGCCGGAGGGCCAGGAGGGGGTACTGGTGCTGCGCCTGTTCAGCGCACGCCTGGCTTCGCAACGCTGCCCCCCGCCCGCCCCTCACTCTCTGCCCCCGGCCCCCAGGGCCGTTGCCGTGGGCAACAAGGCCCCCCCCGGCCCCGGCCGCCCGGGCCCGGGCGCCCTGCCAACCCGCCCGAACGCCGGGCCCCCGCGCCCGGGGCCGGAGGGCCAGGAGGGGGTACTGGTGCTGCGCCTGTTCAGCGCACGCCTGGCTTCGCAACGCTGCCCCCCGCCCGCCCCTCACTCTCTGCCCCCGGCCCCCAGGGCCGTTGCCGTGGGCAACAAGGCCCCCCCCGGCCCCGGCCGCCCGGGCCCGGGCGCCCTGCCAACCCGCCCGAACGCCGGGCCCCCGCGCCCGGGGCCGGAGGGCCAGGAGGGGGTACTGGTGCTGCGCCTGTTCAGCGCACGCCTGGCTTCGCAACGCTGCCCCCCGCCCGCCCCTCACTCTCTGCCCCCGGCCCCCAGGGCCGTTGCCGTGGGCAACAAGGCCCCCCCCGGCCCCGGCCGCCCGGGCCCGGGCGCCCTGCCAACCCGCCCGAACGCCGGGCCCCCGCGCCCGGGGCCGGAGGGCCAGGAGGGGGTACTGGTGCTGCGCCTGTTCAGCGCACGCCTGGCTTCGCAACGCTGCCCCCCGCCCGCCCCTCACTCTCTGCCCCCGGCCCCCAGGGCCGTTGCCGTGGGCAACAAGGCCCCCCCCGGCCCCGGCCGCCCGGGCCCGGGCGCCCTGCCAACCCGCCCGAACGCCGGGCCCCCGCGCCCGGGGCCGGAGGGCCAGGAGGGGGTACTGGTGCTGCGCCTGTTCAGCGCACGCCTGGCTTCGCAACGCTGCCCCCCGCCCGCCCCTCACTCTCTGCCCCCGGCCCCCAGGGCCGTTGCCGTGGGCAACAAGGCCCCCCCCGGCCCCGGCCGCCCGGGCCCGGGCGCCCTGCCAACCCGCCCGAACGCCGGGCCCCCGCGCCCGGGGCCGGAGGGCCAGGAGGGGGTACTGGTGCTGCGCCTGTTCAGCGCACGCCTGGCTTCGCAACGCTGCCCCCCGCCCGCCCCTCACTCTCTGCCCCCGGCCCCCAGGGCCGTTGCCGTGGGCAACAAGGCCCCCCCCGGCCCCGGCCGCCCGGGCCCGGGCGCCCTGCCAACCCGCCCGAACGCCGGGCCCCCGCGCCCGGGGCCGGAGGGCCAGGAGGGGGTACTGGTGCTGCGCCTGTTCAGCGCACGCCTGGCTTCGCAACGCTGCCCCCCGCCCGCCCCTCACTCTCTGCCCCCGGCCCCCAGGGCCGTTGCCGTGGGCAACAAGGCCCCCCCCGGCCCCGGCCGCCCGGGCCCGGGCGCCCTGCCAACCCGCCCGAACGCCGGGCCCCCGCGCCCGGGGCCGGAGGGCCAGGAGGGGGTACTGGTGCTGCGCCTGTTCAGCGCACGCCTGGCTTCGCAACGCTGCCCCCCGCCCGCCCCTCACTCTCTGCCCCCGGCCCCCAGGGCCGTTGCCGTGGGCAACAAGGCCCCCCCCGGCCCCGGCCGCCCGGGCCCGGGCGCCCTGCCAACCCGCCCGAACGCCGGGCCCCCGCGCCCGGGGCCGGAGGGCCAGGAGGGGGTACTGGTGCTGCGCCTGTTCAGCGCACGCCTGGCTTCGCAACGCTGCCCCCCGCCCGCCCCTCACTCTCTGCCCCCGGCCCCCAGGGCCGTTGCCGTGGGCAACAAGGCCCCCCCCGGCCCCGGCCGCCCGGGCCCGGGCGCCCTGCCAACCCGCCCGAACGCCGGGCCCCCGCGCCCGGGGCCGGAGGGCCAGGAGGGGGTACTGGTGCTGCGCCTGTTCAGCGCACGCCTGGCTTCGCAACGCTGCCCCCCGCCCGCCCCTCACTCTCTGCCCCCGGCCCCCAGGGCCGTTGCCGTGGGCAACAAGGCCCCCCCCGGCCCCGGCCGCCCGGGCCCGGGCGCCCTGCCAACCCGCCCGAACGCCGGGCCCCCGCGCCCGGGGCCGGAGGGCCAGGAGGGGGTACTGGTGCTGCGCCTGTTCAGCGCACGCCTGGCTTCGCAACGCTGCCCCCCGCCCGCCCCTCACTCTCTGCCCCCGGCCCCCAGGGCCGTTGCCGTGGGCAACAAGGCCCCCCCCGGCCCCGGCCGCCCGGGCCCGGGCGCCCTGCCAACCCGCCCGAACGCCGGGCCCCCGCGCCCGGGGCCGGAGGGCCAGGAGGGGGTACTGGTGCTGCGCCTGTTCAGCGCACGCCTGGCTTCGCAACGCTGCCCCCCGCCCGCCCCTCACTCTCTGCCCCCGGCCCCCAGGGCCGTTGCCGTGGGCAACAAGGCCCCCCCCGGCCCCGGCCGCCCGGGCCCGGGCGCCCTGCCAACCCGCCCGAACGCCGGGCCCCCGCGCCCGGGGCCGGAGGGCCAGGAGGGGGTACTGGTGCTGCGCCTGTTCAGCGCACGCCTGGCTTCGCAACGCTGCCCCCCGCCCGCCCCTCACTCTCTGCCCCCGGCCCCCAGGGCCGTTGCCGTGGGCAACAAGGCCCCCCCCGGCCCCGGCCGCCCGGGCCCGGGCGCCCTGCCAACCCGCCCGAACGCCGGGCCCCCGCGCCCGGGGCCGGAGGGCCAGGAGGGGGTACTGGTGCTGCGCCTGTTCAGCGCACGCCTGGCTTCGCAACGCTGCCCCCCGCCCGCCCCTCACTCTCTGCCCCCGGCCCCCAGGGCCGTTGCCGTGGGCAACAAGGCCCCCCCCGGCCCCGGCCGCCCGGGCCCGGGCGCCCTGCCAACCCGCCCGAACGCCGGGCCCCCGCGCCCGGGGCCGGAGGGCCAGGAGGGGGTACTGGTGCTGCGCCTGTTCAGCGCACGCCTGGCTTCGCAACGCTGCCCCCCGCCCGCCCCTCACTCTCTGCCCCCGGCCCCCAGGGCCGTTGCCGTGGGCAACAAGGCCCCCCCCGGCCCCGGCCGCCCGGGCCCGGGCGCCCTGCCAACCCGCCCGAACGCCGGGCCCCCGCGCCCGGGGCCGGAGGGCCAGGAGGGGGTACTGGTGCTGCGCCTGTTCAGCGCACGCCTGGCTTCGCAACGCTGCCCCCCGCCCGCCCCTCACTCTCTGCCCCCGGCCCCCAGGGCCGTTGCCGTGGGCAACAAGGCCCCCCCCGGCCCCGGCCGCCCGGGCCCGGGCGCCCTGCCAACCCGCCCGAACGCCGGGCCCCCGCGCCCGGGGCCGGAGGGCCAGGAGGGGGTACTGGTGCTGCGCCTGTTCAGCGCACGCCTGGCTTCGCAACGCTGCCCCCCGCCCGCCCCTCACTCTCTGCCCCCGGCCCCCAGGGCCGTTGCCGTGGGCAACAAGGCCCCCCCCGGCCCCGGCCGCCCGGGCCCGGGCGCCCTGCCAACCCGCCCGAACGCCGGGCCCCCGCGCCCGGGGCCGGAGGGCCAGGAGGGGGTACTGGTGCTGCGCCTGTTCAGCGCACGCCTGGCTTCGCAACGCTGCCCCCCGCCCGCCCCTCACTCTCTGCCCCCGGCCCCCAGGGCCGTTGCCGTGGGCAACAAGGCCCCCCCCGGCCCCGGCCGCCCGGGCCCGGGCGCCCTGCCAACCCGCCCGAACGCCGGGCCCCCGCGCCCGGGGCCGGAGGGCCAGGAGGGGGTACTGGTGCTGCGCCTGTTCAGCGCACGCCTGGCTTCGCAACGCTGCCCCCCGCCCGCCCCTCACTCTCTGCCCCCGGCCCCCAGGGCCGTTGCCGTGGGCAACAAGGCCCCCCCCGGCCCCGGCCGCCCGGGCCCGGGCGCCCTGCCAACCCGCCCGAACGCCGGGCCCCCGCGCCCGGGGCCGGAGGGCCAGGAGGGGGTACTGGTGCTGCGCCTGTTCAGCGCACGCCTGGCTTCGCAACGCTGCCCCCCGCCCGCCCCTCACTCTCTGCCCCCGGCCCCCAGGGCCGTTGCCGTGGGCAACAAGGCCCCCCCCGGCCCCGGCCGCCCGGGCCCGGGCGCCCTGCCAACCCGCCCGAACGCCGGGCCCCCGCGCCCGGGGCCGGAGGGCCAGGAGGGGGTACTGGTGCTGCGCCTGTTCAGCGCACGCCTGGCTTCGCAACGCTGCCCCCCGCCCGCCCCTCACTCTCTGCCCCCGGCCCCCAGGGCCGTTGCCGTGGGCAACAAGGCCCCCCCCGGCCCCGGCCGCCCGGGCCCGGGCGCCCTGCCAACCCGCCCGAACGCCGGGCCCCCGCGCCCGGGGCCGGAGGGCCAGGAGGGGGTACTGGTGCTGCGCCTGTTCAGCGCACGCCTGGCTTCGCAACGCTGCCCCCCGCCCGCCCCTCACTCTCTGCCCCCGGCCCCCAGGGCCGTTGCCGTGGGCAACAAGGCCCCCCCCGGCCCCGGCCGCCCGGGCCCGGGCGCCCTGCCAACCCGCCCGAACGCCGGGCCCCCGCGCCCGGGGCCGGAGGGCCAGGAGGGGGTACTGGTGCTGCGCCTGTTCAGCGCACGCCTGGCTTCGCAACGCTGCCCCCCGCCCGCCCCTCACTCTCTGCCCCCGGCCCCCAGGGCCGTTGCCGTGGGCAACAAGGCCCCCCCCGGCCCCGGCCGCCCGGGCCCGGGCGCCCTGCCAACCCGCCCGAACGCCGGGCCCCCGCGCCCGGGGCCGGAGGGCCAGGAGGGGGTACTGGTGCTGCGCCTGTTCAGCGCACGCCTGGCTTCGCAACGCTGCCCCCCGCCCGCCCCTCACTCTCTGCCCCCGGCCCCCAGGGCCGTTGCCGTGGGCAACAAGGCCCCCCCCGGCCCCGGCCGCCCGGGCCCGGGCGCCCTGCCAACCCGCCCGAACGCCGGGCCCCCGCGCCCGGGGCCGGAGGGCCAGGAGGGGGTACTGGTGCTGCGCCTGTTCAGCGCACGCCTGGCTTCGCAACGCTGCCCCCCGCCCGCCCCTCACTCTCTGCCCCCGGCCCCCAGGGCCGTTGCCGTGGGCAACAAGGCCCCCCCCGGCCCCGGCCGCCCGGGCCCGGGCGCCCTGCCAACCCGCCCGAACGCCGGGCCCCCGCGCCCGGGGCCGGAGGGCCAGGAGGGGGTACTGGTGCTGCGCCTGTTCAGCGCACGCCTGGCTTCGCAACGCTGCCCCCCGCCCGCCCCTCACTCTCTGCCCCCGGCCCCCAGGGCCGTTGCCGTGGGCAACAAGGCCCCCCCCGGCCCCGGCCGCCCGGGCCCGGGCGCCCTGCCAACCCGCCCGAACGCCGGGCCCCCGCGCCCGGGGCCGGAGGGCCAGGAGGGGGTACTGGTGCTGCGCCTGTTCAGCGCACGCCTGGCTTCGCAACGCTGCCCCCCGCCCGCCCCTCACTCTCTGCCCCCGGCCCCCAGGGCCGTTGCCGTGGGCAACAAGGCCCCCCCCGGCCCCGGCCGCCCGGGCCCGGGCGCCCTGCCAACCCGCCCGAACGCCGGGCCCCCGCGCCCGGGGCCGGAGGGCCAGGAGGGGGTACTGGTGCTGCGCCTGTTCAGCGCACGCCTGGCTTCGCAACGCTGCCCCCCGCCCGCCCCTCACTCTCTGCCCCCGGCCCCCAGGGCCGTTGCCGTGGGCAACAAGGCCCCCCCCGGCCCCGGCCGCCCGGGCCCGGGCGCCCTGCCAACCCGCCCGAACGCCGGGCCCCCGCGCCCGGGGCCGGAGGGCCAGGAGGGGGTACTGGTGCTGCGCCTGTTCAGCGCACGCCTGGCTTCGCAACGCTGCCCCCCGCCCGCCCCTCACTCTCTGCCCCCGGCCCCCAGGGCCGTTGCCGTGGGCAACAAGGCCCCCCCCGGCCCCGGCCGCCCGGGCCCGGGCGCCCTGCCAACCCGCCCGAACGCCGGGCCCCCGCGCCCGGGGCCGGAGGGCCAGGAGGGGGTACTGGTGCTGCGCCTGTTCAGCGCACGCCTGGCTTCGCAACGCTGCCCCCCGCCCGCCCCTCACTCTCTGCCCCCGGCCCCCAGGGCCGTTGCCGTGGGCAACAAGGCCCCCCCCGGCCCCGGCCGCCCGGGCCCGGGCGCCCTGCCAACCCGCCCGAACGCCGGGCCCCCGCGCCCGGGGCCGGAGGGCCAGGAGGGGGTACTGGTGCTGCGCCTGTTCAGCGCACGCCTGGCTTCGCAACGCTGCCCCCCGCCCGCCCCTCACTCTCTGCCCCCGGCCCCCAGGGCCGTTGCCGTGGGCAACAAGGCCCCCCCCGGCCCCGGCCGCCCGGGCCCGGGCGCCCTGCCAACCCGCCCGAACGCCGGGCCCCCGCGCCCGGGGCCGGAGGGCCAGGAGGGGGTACTGGTGCTGCGCCTGTTCAGCGCACGCCTGGCTTCGCAACGCTGCCCCCCGCCCGCCCCTCACTCTCTGCCCCCGGCCCCCAGGGCCGTTGCCGTGGGCAACAAGGCCCCCCCCGGCCCCGGCCGCCCGGGCCCGGGCGCCCTGCCAACCCGCCCGAACGCCGGGCCCCCGCGCCCGGGGCCGGAGGGCCAGGAGGGGGTACTGGTGCTGCGCCTGTTCAGCGCACGCCTGGCTTCGCAACGCTGCCCCCCGCCCGCCCCTCACTCTCTGCCCCCGGCCCCCAGGGCCGTTGCCGTGGGCAACAAGGCCCCCCCCGGCCCCGGCCGCCCGGGCCCGGGCGCCCTGCCAACCCGCCCGAACGCCGGGCCCCCGCGCCCGGGGCCGGAGGGCCAGGAGGGGGTACTGGTGCTGCGCCTGTTCAGCGCACGCCTGGCTTCGCAACGCTGCCCCCCGCCCGCCCCTCACTCTCTGCCCCCGGCCCCCAGGGCCGTTGCCGTGGGCAACAAGGCCCCCCCCGGCCCCGGCCGCCCGGGCCCGGGCGCCCTGCCAACCCGCCCGAACGCCGGGCCCCCGCGCCCGGGGCCGGAGGGCCAGGAGGGGGTACTGGTGCTGCGCCTGTTCAGCGCACGCCTGGCTTCGCAACGCTGCCCCCCGCCCGCCCCTCACTCTCTGCCCCCGGCCCCCAGGGCCGTTGCCGTGGGCAACAAGGCCCCCCCCGGCCCCGGCCGCCCGGGCCCGGGCGCCCTGCCAACCCGCCCGAACGCCGGGCCCCCGCGCCCGGGGCCGGAGGGCCAGGAGGGGGTACTGGTGCTGCGCCTGTTCAGCGCACGCCTGGCTTCGCAACGCTGCCCCCCGCCCGCCCCTCACTCTCTGCCCCCGGCCCCCAGGGCCGTTGCCGTGGGCAACAAGGCCCCCCCCGGCCCCGGCCGCCCGGGCCCGGGCGCCCTGCCAACCCGCCCGAACGCCGGGCCCCCGCGCCCGGGGCCGGAGGGCCAGGAGGGGGTACTGGTGCTGCGCCTGTTCAGCGCACGCCTGGCTTCGCAACGCTGCCCCCCGCCCGCCCCTCACTCTCTGCCCCCGGCCCCCAGGGCCGTTGCCGTGGGCAACAAGGCCCCCCCCGGCCCCGGCCGCCCGGGCCCGGGCGCCCTGCCAACCCGCCCGAACGCCGGGCCCCCGCGCCCGGGGCCGGAGGGCCAGGAGGGGGTACTGGTGCTGCGCCTGTTCAGCGCACGCCTGGCTTCGCAACGCTGCCCCCCGCCCGCCCCTCACTCTCTGCCCCCGGCCCCCAGGGCCGTTGCCGTGGGCAACAAGGCCCCCCCCGGCCCCGGCCGCCCGGGCCCGGGCGCCCTGCCAACCCGCCCGAACGCCGGGCCCCCGCGCCCGGGGCCGGAGGGCCAGGAGGGGGTACTGGTGCTGCGCCTGTTCAGCGCACGCCTGGCTTCGCAACGCTGCCCCCCGCCCGCCCCTCACTCTCTGCCCCCGGCCCCCAGGGCCGTTGCCGTGGGCAACAAGGCCCCCCCCGGCCCCGGCCGCCCGGGCCCGGGCGCCCTGCCAACCCGCCCGAACGCCGGGCCCCCGCGCCCGGGGCCGGAGGGCCAGGAGGGGGTACTGGTGCTGCGCCTGTTCAGCGCACGCCTGGCTTCGCAACGCTGCCCCCCGCCCGCCCCTCACTCTCTGCCCCCGGCCCCCAGGGCCGTTGCCGTGGGCAACAAGGCCCCCCCCGGCCCCGGCCGCCCGGGCCCGGGCGCCCTGCCAACCCGCCCGAACGCCGGGCCCCCGCGCCCGGGGCCGGAGGGCCAGGAGGGGGTACTGGTGCTGCGCCTGTTCAGCGCACGCCTGGCTTCGCAACGCTGCCCCCCGCCCGCCCCTCACTCTCTGCCCCCGGCCCCCAGGGCCGTTGCCGTGGGCAACAAGGCCCCCCCCGGCCCCGGCCGCCCGGGCCCGGGCGCCCTGCCAACCCGCCCGAACGCCGGGCCCCCGCGCCCGGGGCCGGAGGGCCAGGAGGGGGTACTGGTGCTGCGCCTGTTCAGCGCACGCCTGGCTTCGCAACGCTGCCCCCCGCCCGCCCCTCACTCTCTGCCCCCGGCCCCCAGGGCCGTTGCCGTGGGCAACAAGGCCCCCCCCGGCCCCGGCCGCCCGGGCCCGGGCGCCCTGCCAACCCGCCCGAACGCCGGGCCCCCGCGCCCGGGGCCGGAGGGCCAGGAGGGGGTACTGGTGCTGCGCCTGTTCAGCGCACGCCTGGCTTCGCAACGCTGCCCCCCGCCCGCCCCTCACTCTCTGCCCCCGGCCCCCAGGGCCGTTGCCGTGGGCAACAAGGCCCCCCCCGGCCCCGGCCGCCCGGGCCCGGGCGCCCTGCCAACCCGCCCGAACGCCGGGCCCCCGCGCCCGGGGCCGGAGGGCCAGGAGGGGGTACTGGTGCTGCGCCTGTTCAGCGCACGCCTGGCTTCGCAACGCTGCCCCCCGCCCGCCCCTCACTCTCTGCCCCCGGCCCCCAGGGCCGTTGCCGTGGGCAACAAGGCCCCCCCCGGCCCCGGCCGCCCGGGCCCGGGCGCCCTGCCAACCCGCCCGAACGCCGGGCCCCCGCGCCCGGGGCCGGAGGGCCAGGAGGGGGTACTGGTGCTGCGCCTGTTCAGCGCACGCCTGGCTTCGCAACGCTGCCCCCCGCCCGCCCCTCACTCTCTGCCCCCGGCCCCCAGGGCCGTTGCCGTGGGCAACAAGGCCCCCCCCGGCCCCGGCCGCCCGGGCCCGGGCGCCCTGCCAACCCGCCCGAACGCCGGGCCCCCGCGCCCGGGGCCGGAGGGCCAGGAGGGGGTACTGGTGCTGCGCCTGTTCAGCGCACGCCTGGCTTCGCAACGCTGCCCCCCGCCCGCCCCTCACTCTCTGCCCCCGGCCCCCAGGGCCGTTGCCGTGGGCAACAAGGCCCCCCCCGGCCCCGGCCGCCCGGGCCCGGGCGCCCTGCCAACCCGCCCGAACGCCGGGCCCCCGCGCCCGGGGCCGGAGGGCCAGGAGGGGGTACTGGTGCTGCGCCTGTTCAGCGCACGCCTGGCTTCGCAACGCTGCCCCCCGCCCGCCCCTCACTCTCTGCCCCCGGCCCCCAGGGCCGTTGCCGTGGGCAACAAGGCCCCCCCCGGCCCCGGCCGCCCGGGCCCGGGCGCCCTGCCAACCCGCCCGAACGCCGGGCCCCCGCGCCCGGGGCCGGAGGGCCAGGAGGGGGTACTGGTGCTGCGCCTGTTCAGCGCACGCCTGGCTTCGCAACGCTGCCCCCCGCCCGCCCCTCACTCTCTGCCCCCGGCCCCCAGGGCCGTTGCCGTGGGCAACAAGGCCCCCCCCGGCCCCGGCCGCCCGGGCCCGGGCGCCCTGCCAACCCGCCCGAACGCCGGGCCCCCGCGCCCGGGGCCGGAGGGCCAGGAGGGGGTACTGGTGCTGCGCCTGTTCAGCGCACGCCTGGCTTCGCAACGCTGCCCCCCGCCCGCCCCTCACTCTCTGCCCCCGGCCCCCAGGGCCGTTGCCGTGGGCAACAAGGCCCCCCCCGGCCCCGGCCGCCCGGGCCCGGGCGCCCTGCCAACCCGCCCGAACGCCGGGCCCCCGCGCCCGGGGCCGGAGGGCCAGGAGGGGGTACTGGTGCTGCGCCTGTTCAGCGCACGCCTGGCTTCGCAACGCTGCCCCCCGCCCGCCCCTCACTCTCTGCCCCCGGCCCCCAGGGCCGTTGCCGTGGGCAACAAGGCCCCCCCCGGCCCCGGCCGCCCGGGCCCGGGCGCCCTGCCAACCCGCCCGAACGCCGGGCCCCCGCGCCCGGGGCCGGAGGGCCAGGAGGGGGTACTGGTGCTGCGCCTGTTCAGCGCACGCCTGGCTTCGCAACGCTGCCCCCCGCCCGCCCCTCACTCTCTGCCCCCGGCCCCCAGGGCCGTTGCCGTGGGCAACAAGGCCCCCCCCGGCCCCGGCCGCCCGGGCCCGGGCGCCCTGCCAACCCGCCCGAACGCCGGGCCCCCGCGCCCGGGGCCGGAGGGCCAGGAGGGGGTACTGGTGCTGCGCCTGTTCAGCGCAAGCCTGGCTTCGCAACGCTGCCCCCCGCCCGCCCCTCACTCTCTGCCCCCGGCCCCCAGGGCCGTTGCCGTGGGCAACAAGGCCCCCCCCGGCCCCGGCCGCCCGGGCCCGGGCGCCCTGCCAACCCGCCCGAACGCCGGGCCCCCGCGCCCGGGGCCGGAGGGCCAGGAGGGGGTACTGGTGCTGCGCCTGTTCAGCGCCCTGGCCCTAACGCTGCCCCCCGCCCCCCTCACCCTGCCCCTACCCCCACACCAACCCTAACCCTAACCCCAACCCTAACCCGGCACCCTAACCCTAACCCTAACCCTAACCCGCTAAACCGGCCCTAACCCGGGCCCTAACCCAGGAACCCTAAACCCTAACCCTAACCTAACCCTAACCCTAACCTAACCCTAACCCTACCCTAACCCTACCCTAACCCTGCCCCTAACCCTAACCCTAACCCTAACCCCTAACCCCCCCTAACCCTAACCCGGGGCCCTAACCGCCGTGAACGCCTAACCCTAAAACCCTACCCTAACCCTAACCCTAACCCTAACCCTAACCCTAACCCTAACCATAACCCTACCCCTAACCCTAACCCTAACCCTAACCCTAATGTCGGGCAGGGGGCACCCCAGCCATAATGTCAGACTGAGGGCACCCTAACCCTAATGGCGGGAAGAGGGCACCCCTAGCCCTAATGTCGGAGATAGGGGGGGGGGGGCCCTAACCCTAATGTCGGAAAGGGGGGACAATAACCCTAATGGCGGAAAGTGGGTACCCTAACCCTAATGTCGGGAAGGGGGGCACCCCAGCCATAATGTCAGACTGAGGGCACCCTAACCCTAATGGCGGGAAGAGGGCACCCCTAGCCCTAATGTCGGAGATGGGGGGGGGGGGGGCCCTAACCCTAATGTCGGAAAGGGGGGACAATAACCCTAATGGCGGAAAGTGGGTACCCTAACCCTAATGTCGGGCAGGGGGCACCCCAGCCATAATGTCAGACTGAGGGCACCCTAACCCTAATGGCGGGAAGAGGGCACCCCTAGCCCTAATGTCGGAGATAGGGGGGGGGGGGGCCCCTAACCCTAATGTCGGAAAGGGGGGACAATAACCCTAATGGCGGAAAGTGGGTACCCTAACCCTAATGTCGGGCAGGGGGGCACCCCAGCCATAATGTCAGACTGAGGGCACCCTAACCCTAATGGCGGGAAGAGGGCACCCTAGCCCTAATGTCGGAGATAGGGGGGGGGGGGCCCTAACCCTAATGTCGGAAAGGGGGGACAATAACCCTAATGGCGGAAAGTGGGTACCCTAACCCTAATGTCGGGCAGGGGGCACCCCAGCCATAATGTCAGACTGAGGGCACCCTAACCCTAATGGCGGGAAGAGGGCACCCCTAGCCCTAATGTCGGAGATAGGGGGGGGGGGGGCCCTAACCCTAATGTCGGAAAGGGGGGACAATAACCCTAATGGCGGAAAGTGGGTACCCTAACCCTAATGTCGGGCAGGGGGCACCCCAGCCATAATGTCAGACTGAGGGCACCCTAACCCTAATGGCGGGAAGAGGGCACCCCAGCCCTAATGTCGGAGATAGGGGGGGGGGGGGCCCTAACCCTAATGTCGGAAAGGGGGGACAATAAGCCCTAATGGCGGAAAGTGGGTACCCTAACCCTAATGTCGGGCAGGGGGCACCCCAGCCATAATGTCAGACTGAGGGCACCCTAACCCTAATGGCGGGAAGAGGGCACCCCTAGCCCTAATGTCGGAGATAGGGGGGGGGGGGGCCCTAACCCTAATGTCGGAAAGGGGGGACAATAACCCTAATGGCGGAAAGTGGGTACCCTAACCCTAATGTCGGGCAGGGGGCACCCCAGCCATAATGTCAGACTGAGGGCACCCTAACCCTAATGGCGGGAAGAGGGCACCCCTAGCCCTAATGTCGGAGATAGGGGGGGGGGGGGGCCCTAACCCTAATGTCGGAAAGGGGGGACAACACCCTAATGGCGGAAAGTGGGTACCCTAACCCTAATGTCGGGCAGGGGGCACCCCAGCCATAATGTCAGACTGAGGGCACCCTAACCCTAATGGCGGGAAGAGGGCACCCCTAGCCCTAATGTCGGAGATAGGGGGGGGGGGGGGCCCTAACCCTAATGTCGGAAAGGGGGGACAATAACCCTAATGGCGGAAAGTGGGTACCCTAACCCTAATGTCGGGCAGGGGGCACCCCAGCCATAATGTCAGACTGAGGGCACCCTAACCCTAATGGCGGGAAGAGGGCACCCCTAGCCCTAATGTCGGAGATAGGGGGGGGGGGGGCCCTAACCCTAATGTCGGAAAGGGGGGACAATAAGCCTAATGGCGGAAAGTGGGTTCCCTAACCCTAATGTCGGGCAGGGGGCACCCCAGCCATAATGTCAGACTGAGGGCACCCTAACCCTAATGTCGGGAAGAGGGCACCCTAGCCCTAATGTCGGAGATAGGGGGGGGGGGGGGCCCTAACCCTAATGTCGGAAAGGGGGGACAATAAACCCTAATGGCGGAAAGTGGGTACCCTAACCCTAATGTCGGGCAGGGGGCACCCCAGCCATAATGTCAGACGGAGGGCACCCTAACCCTAATGGCGGGAAGAGGGCACCCCTAGCCCTAATGTCGGAGATAGGGGGGGGGGGGGCCCTAACCCTAATGTCGGAAAGGGGGGACAATAACCCTAATGGCGGAAAGTGGGTACCCTAACCCTAATGTCGGGCAGGGGGCACCCCAGCCATAATGTCAGACTGAGGGCACCCTAACCCTAATGGCGGGAAGAGGGCACCCCTAGCCCTAATGTCGGAGATAGGGGGGGGGGGGGGCCCTAACCCTAATGTCGGAAAGGGGGGACAATAAGCCCTAATGGCGGAAAGTGGGTACCCTAACCCTAATGTCGGGCAGGGGGCACCCCAGCCATAATGTCAGACTGAGGGCACCCTAACCCTAATGGCGGGAAGAGGGCACCCCTAGCCCTAATGTCGGAGATAGGGGGGGGGGGGGCCCTAACCCTAATGTCGGAAAGGGGGGGACAATAACCCTAATGGCCGGAAAGTGGGTACCCTAACCCTAATGTCGGGCAGGGGGCACCCCAGCCATAATGTCAGACTGAGGGCACCCTAACCCTAATGTCGGGAAGAGGGCACCCCTAGCCCTAATGTCGGAGATAGGGGGGGGGGGGGGCCCTAACCCTAATGTCGGAAAGGGGGGACAATAAGCCTAATGGCGGAAAGTGGGTACCCTAACCCTAATGTCGGGCAGGGGGCACCCCAGCCATAATGTCAGACTGAGGGCACCCTAACCCTAATGTCGGGAAGAGGGCACCCCTAGCCCTAATGTCGGAGATAGGGGGGGGGGGGGCCCTAACCCTAATGTCGGAAAGGGGGGACAATAAGCCTAATGGCGGAAAGTGGGTACCCTAACCCTAATGTCGGGCAGGGGGCACCCCAGCCATAATGTCAGACTGAGGGCACCCTAACCCTAATGTCGGGAAGAGGGCACCCCTAGCCCTAATGTCGGAGATAGGGGGGGGGGGGGGCCCTAACCCTAATGTCGGAAAGGGGGGACAATAACCCTAATGGCGGAAAGTGGGTACCCTAACCCTAATGTCGGGCAGGGGGCACCCCAGCCATAATGTCAGACTGAGGGCACCCTAACCCTAATGGCGGGAAGAGGGCACCCCTAGCCCTAATGTCGGAGATAGGGGGGGGGGGGGCCCTAACCCTAATGTCGGAAAGGGGGGACAATAAGCCTAATGGCGGAAAGTGGGTACCCTAACCCTAATGTCGGGCAGGGGGCACCCCAGCCATAATGTCAGACTGAGGGCACCCTAACCCTAATGTCGGGAAGAGGGCACCCCTAGCCCTAATGTCGGAGATAGGGGGGGGGGGGGGCCCTAACCCTAATGTCGGAAAGGGGGGACAATAAGCCTAATGGCGGAAAGTGGGTACCCTAACCCTAATGTCGGGCAGGGGGCACCCCAGCCATAATGTCAGACTGAGGGCACCCTAACCCTAATGTCGGGAAGAGGGCACCCCTAGCCCTAATGTCGGAGATAGGGGGGGGGGGGGCCCTAACCCTAATGTCGGAAAGGGGGGACAATAAGCCTAATGGCGGAAAGTGGGTACCCTAACCCTAATGTCGGGCAGGGGGCACCCCAGCCATAATGTCAGACTGAGGGCACCCTAACCCTAATGTCGGGAAGAGGGCACCCCTAGCCCTAATGTCGGAGATAGGGGGGGGGGGGGGCCCTAACCCTAATGTCGGAAAGGGGGGACAATAAGCCTAATGGCGGAAAGTGGGTACCCTAACCCTAATGTCGGGCAGGGGGCACCCCAGCCATAATGTCAGACTGAGGGCACCCTAACCCTAATGTCGGGAAGAGGGCACCCCTAGCCCTAATGTCGGAGATAGGGGGGGGGGGGGCCCTAACCCTAATGTCGGAAAGGGGGGACAATAAGCCTAATGGCGGAAAGTGGGTACCCTAACCCTAATGTCGGGCAGGGGGCACCCCAGCCATAATGTCAGACTGAGGGCACCCTAACCCTAATGTCGGGAAGAGGGCACCCCTAGCCCTAATGTCGGAGATAGGGGGGGGGGGGCCCTAACCCTAATGTCGGAAAGGGGGGACAATAAGCCTAATGGCGGAAAGTGGGTACCCTAACCCTAATGTCGGGCAGGGGGCACCCCAGCCATAATGTCAGACTGAGGGCACCCTAACCCTAATGTCGGGAAGAGGGCACCCCTAGCCCTAATGTCGGAGATAGGGGGGGGGGGGGCCCTAACCCTAATGTCGGAAAGGGGGGACAATAAGCCCTAATGGCGGAAAGTGGGTACCCTAACCCTAATGTCGGGCAGGGGGCACCCCAGCCATAATGTCAGACTGAGGGCACCCTAACCCTAATGGCGGGAAGAGGGCACCCCTAGCCCTAATGTCGGAGATAGGGGGGGGGGGGGGCCCTAACCCTAATGTCGGAAAGGGGGGACAATAAGCCTAATGGCGGAAAGTGGGTACCCTAACCCTAATGTCGGGCAGGGGGCACCCCAGCCATAATGTCAGACTGAGGGCACCCTAACCCTAATGTCGGGAAGAGGGCACCCCTAGCCCTAATGTCGGAGATAGGGGGGGGGGGGGGCCCTAACCCTAATGTCGGAAAGGGGGGACAATAAGCCTAATGGCGGAAAGTGGGTACCCTAACCCTAATGTCGGGCAGGGGGCACCCCAGCCATAATGTCAGACTGAGGGCACCCTAACCCTAATGTCGGGAAGAGGGCACCCCTAGCCCTAATGTCGGAGATAGGGGGGGGGGGGCCCTAACCCTAATGTCGGAAAGGGGGGACAATAAGCCTAATGGCGGAAAGTGGGTACCCTAACCCTAATGTCGGGCAGGGGGCACCCCAGCCATAATGTCACACTGAGGGCACCCTAACCCTAATGTCGGGAAGAGGGCACCCCTAGCCCTAATGTCGGAGATAGGGGGGGGGGGGGCCCTAACCCTAATGTCGGAAAGGGGGGACAATAAGCCTAATGGCGGAAAGTGGGTACCCTAACCCTAATGTCGGGCAGGGGGCACCCCAGCCATAATGTCAGACTGAGGGCACCCTAACCCTAATGTCGGGAAGAGGGCACCCCTAGCCCTAATGTCGGAGATAGGGGGGGGGGGGGGCCCTAACCCTAATGTCGGAAAGGGGGGACAATAACCCTAATGGCGGAAAGTGGGTACCCTAACCCTAATGTCGGGCAGGGGGCACCCCAGCCATAATGTCAGACTGAGGGCACCCTAACCCTAATGGCGGGAAGAGGGCACCCCTAGCCCTAATGTCGGAGATAGGGGGGGGGGGGGCCCTAACCCTAATGTCGGAAAGGGGGGACAATAAGCCTAATGGCGGAAAGTGGGTACCCTAACCCTAATGTCGGGCAGGGGGCACCCCAGCCATAATGTCAGACTGAGGGCACCCTAACCCTAATGTCGGGAAGAGGGCACCCCTAGCCCTAATGTCGGAGATAGGGGGGGGGGGGGCCCTAACCCTAATGTCGGAAAGGGGGGACAATAAGCCTAATGGCGGAAAGTGGGTACCCTAACCCTAATGTCGGGCAGGGGGCACCCCAGCCATAATGTCAGACTGAGGGCACCCTAACCCTAATGTCGGGAAGAGGGCACCCCTAGCCCTAATGTCGGAGATAGGGGGGGGGGGGGGCCCTAACCCTAATGTCGGAAAGGGGGGACAATAACCCTAATGGCGGAAAGTGGGTACCCTAACCCTAATGTCGGGCAGGGGGCACCCCAGCCATAATGTCAGACTGAGGGCACCCTAACCCTAATGGCGGGAAGAGGGCACCCCTAGCCCTAATGTCGGAGAGAGGGGGGGGGGGGGGCCCTAACCCTAATGTCGGAAAGGGGGGACAATAAGCCTAATGGCGGAAAGTGGGTACCCTAACCCTAATGTCGGGCAGGGGGCACCCCAGCCATAATGTCAGACTGAGGGCACCCTAACCCTAATGGCGGGAAGAGGGCACCCCTAGCCCTAATGTCGGAGATAGGGGGGGGGGGGGCCCTAACCCTAATGTCGGAAAGGGGGGACAATAACCCTAATGGCGGAAAGTGGGTACCCTAACCCTAATGTCGGGCAGGGGGCACCCCAGCCATAATGTCAGACTGAGGGCACCCTAACCCTAATGGCGGGAAGAGGGCACCCCTAGCCCTAATGTCGGAGATAGGGGGGGGGGGGGCCCTAACCCTAATGTCGGAAAGGGGGGACAATAAGCCTAATGGCGGAAAGTGGGTACCCTAACCCTAATGTCGGGCAGGGGGCACCCCAGCCATAATGTCAGACTGAGGGCACCCTAACCCTAATGGCGGGAAGAGGGCACCCCTAGCCCTAATGTCGGAGATAGGGGGGGGGGGGGCCCTAACCCTAATGTCGGAAAGGGGGGACAATAAGCCTAATGGCGGAAAGTGGGTACCCTAACCCTAATGTCGGGCAGGGGGCACCCCAGCCATAATGTCAGACTGAGGGCACCCTAACCCTAATGGCGGGAAGAGGGCACCCCTAGCCCTAATGTCGGAGATAGGGGGGGGGGGGGGCCCTAACCCTAATGTCGGAAAGGGGGGACAATAAGCCTAATGGCGGAAAGTGGGTACCCTAACCCTAATGTCGGGCAGGGGGCACCCCAGCCATAATGTCAGACTGAGGGCACCCTAACCCTAATGGCGGGAAGAGGGCACCCCTAGCCCTAATGTCGGAGATAGGGGGGGGGGGGGCCCTAACCCTAATGTCGGAAAGGGGGGACAATAAGCCTAATGGCGGAAAGTGGGTACCCTAACCCTAATGTCGGGCAGGGGGCACCCCAGCCATAATGTCAGACTGAGGGCACCCTAACCCTAATGGCGGGAAGAGGGCACCCCTAGCCCTAATGTCGGAGATAGGGGGGGGGGGGGCCCTAACCCTAATGTCGGAAAGGGGGGACAATAACCCTAATGGCGGAAAGTGGGTACCCTAACCCTAATGTCGGGCAGGGGGCACCCCAGCCATAATGTCAGACTGAGGGCACCCTAACCCTAATGGCGGGAAGAGGGCACCCCTAGCCCTAATGTCGGAGATAGGGGGGGGGGGGGGCCCTAACCCTAATGTCGGAAAGGGGGGGACAATAAGCCTAATGGCGGAAAGTGGGTACCCTAACCCTAATGTCGGGCAGGGGGCACCCCAGCCATAATGTCAGACTGAGGGCACCCTAACCCTAATGTCGGGAAGAGGGCACCCCTAGCCCTAATGTCGGAGAATAGGGGGGGGGGGGGGCCCTAACCCAAATGTCGGAAAGGGGGGACAATAAGCCTAATGGCGGAAAGTGGGTACCCTAACCCTAATGTCGGGCAGGGGGCACCCCAGCCATAATGTCAGACTGAGGGCACCCTAACCCTAATGGCGGGAAGAGGGCACCCTAGCCCTAATGCCGGGAAGGGGGGGGGGGGGGCCCTAACCCTAATGTCGGAAAGGGGGGACAATAACCCTAATGGCGGAAAGTGGGTACCCTAACCCTAATGTCGGGCAGGGGGCACCCCAGCCATAATGTCAGACTGAGGGCACCCTAACCCTAATGGCGGGAAGAGGGCACCCCTAGCCCTAATGTCGGAGATGGGGGGGGGGGGGGGGCCCTAACCCTAATGTCGGAAAGGGGGGACAATAACCCTAATGGCGGAAAGTGGGTACCCTAACCCTAATGTCGGGCAGGGGGCACCCCAGCCATAATGTCAGACTGAGGGCACCCTAACCCTAATGGCGGGAAGAGGGCACCCCTAGCCCTAATGTCGGAGATGGGGGGGGGGGGGGCCCTAACCCTAATGTCGGAAAGGGGGGACAATAAGCCTAATGGCGGAAAGTGGGTACCCTAACCCTAATGTCGGGCAGGGGGCACCCCAGCCATAATGTCAGACTGAGGGCACCCTAACCCTAATGGCGGGAAGAGGGCACCCTAGCCCTAATGCCGGGAAGGGGGGGGGGGGGGCCCTAACCCTAATGTCGGAAAGGGGGGACAATAAGCCTAATGGCGGAAAGTGGGTACCCTAACCCTAATGTCGGGCAGGGGGCACCCCAGCCATAATGTCAGACTGAGGGCACCCTAACCCTAATGGCGGGAAGAGGGCACCCCTAGCCCTAATGTCGGAGATTGGGGGGGGGGGGGGCCCTAACCCTAATGTCGGAAAGGGGGGACAATAACCCTAATGGCGGAAAGTGGGTACCCTAACCCTAATGTCGGGCAGGGGGCACCCCAGCCATAATGTCAGACTGAGGGCACCCTAACCCTAATGGCGGGAAGAGGGCACCCCTAGCCCTAATGTCGGAGATAGGGGGGGGGGGGGCCCTAACCCTAATGTCGGAAAGGGGGGACAATAAGCCTAATGGCGGAAAGTGGGTACCCTAACCCTAATGTCGGGCAGGGGGCACCCCAGCCATAATGTCAGACTGAGGGCACCCTAACCCTAATGGCGGGAAGAGGGCACCCAAGCCCTAATGCCGGGAAGGGGGGGGGGGGGGCCCTAACCCTAATGTCGGAAAGGGGGGACAATAACCCTAATGGCGGAAAGTGGGTACCCTAACCCTAATGTCGGGCAGGGGGCACCCCAGCCATAATGTCAGACTGAGGGCACCCTAACCCTAATGGCGGGAAGAGGGCACCCCTAGCCCTAATGTCGGAGATAGGGGGGGGGGGGGGGCCTAACCCTAATGTCGGAAAGGGGGGACAATAAGCCTAATGGCGGAAAGTGGGTACCCTAACCCTAATGTCGGGCAGGGGGCACCCCAGCCATAATGTCAGACTGAGGGCACCCTAACCCTAATGGCGGGAAGAGGGCACCCCTAGCCCTAATGTCGGAGATAGGGGGGGGGGGGGCCCTAACCCTAATGTCGGAAAGGGGGGACAATAAGCCTAATGGCGGAAAGTGGGTACCCTAACCCTAATGTCGGGCAGGGGGCACCCCAGCCATAATGTCAGACTGAGGGCACCCTAACCCTAATGGCGGGAAGAGGGCACCCCTAGCCCTAATGTCGGAAATGGGGGGGGGGGGGGGGCCCTAACCCTAATGTCGGAAAGGGGGGACAATAAGCCTAATGGCGGAAAGTGGGTACCCTAACCCTAATGTCGGGCAGGGGGCACCCCAGCCATAATGTCAGACTGAGGGCACCCTAACCCTAATGGCGGGAAGAGGGCAACCCTAGCCCTAATGTCGGAGATAGGGGGGGGGGGGGCCCTAACCCTAATGTCGGAAAGGGGGGACAATAAGCCTAATGGCGGAAAGTGGGTACCCTAACCCTAATGTCCCGCAGGGGGCACCCCAGCCATAATGTCAGACTGAGGGCACCCTAACCCTAATGGCGGGAAGAGGGCACCCTAGCCCTAATGCCGGGAAGGGGGGGGGGGGGCCCTAACCCTAATGTCGGAAAGGGGGGACAATAAGCCTAATGGCGGAAAGTGGGTACCCTAACCCTAATGTCGGGCAGGGGGCACCCCAGCCATAATGTCAGACTGAGGGCACCCTAACCCTAATGGCGGGAAGAGGGCACCCCTAGCCCTAATGTCGGAGATTGGGGGGGGGGGGGCCCTAACCCTAATGTCGGAAAGGGGGGACAATAAGCCTAATGGCGGAAAGTGGGTACCCTAACCCTAATGTCGGGCAGGGGGCACCCCAGCCATAATATCAGACTGAGGGCACCCTAACCCTAATGGCGGGAAGAGGGCACCCTAGCCCTAATGCCGGGAAGGGGGGGGGGGGGGCCCTAACCCTAATGTCGGAAAGGGGGGACAATAACCCTAATGGCGGAAAGTGGGTACCCTAACCCTAATGTCGGGCAGGGGGCACCCCAGCCATAATGTCAGACTGAGGGCACCCTAACCCTAATGGCGGGAAGAGGGCACCCCTAGCCCTAATGTCGGAGATGGGGGGGGGGGGGGGCCCTAACCCTAATGTCGGAAAGGGGGGACAATAACCCTAATGGCGGAAAGTGGGTACCCTAACCCTAATGTCGGGCAGGGGGCACCCCAGCCATAATGTCAGACTGAGGGCACCCTAACCCTAATGGCGGGAAGAGGGCACCCTAGCCCTAATGCCGGGAAGGGGGGGGGGGGGCCCTAACCCTAATGTCGGAAAGGGGGGACAATAAGCCTAATGGCGGAAAGTGGGTACCCTAACCCTAATGTCGGGCAGGGGGCACCCCAGCCATAATGTCAGACTGAGGGCACCCTAACCCTAATGGCGGGAAGAGGGCACCCCTAGCCCTAATGTCGGAGATGGGGGGGGGGGGGGCCCTAACCCTAATGTCGGAAAGGGGGGACAATAACCCTAATGGCGGAAAGTGGGTACCCTAACCCTAATGTCGGGCAGGGGGCACCCCAGCCATAATGTCAGACTGAGGGCACCCTAACCCTAATGGCGGGAAGAGGGCACCCCTAGCCCTAATGTCGGAGATAGGGGGGGGGGGGGGGCCCTAACCCTAATGTCGGAAAGGGGGGACAATAACCCTAATGGCGGAAAGTGGGTACCCTAACCCTAATGTCGGGCAGGGGGCACCCCAGCCATAATGTCAGACTGAGGGCACCCTAACCCTAATGGCGGGAAGAGGGCACCCTAGCCCTAATGCCGGGAAGGGGGGGGGGGGGGCCCTAACCCTAATGTCGGAAAGGGGGGACAATAAGCCTAATGGCGGAAAGTGGGTACCCTAACCCTAATGTCGGGCAGGGGGCACCCCAGCCATAATGTCAGACTGAGGGCACCCTAACCCTAATGGCGGGAAGAGGGCACCCCTAGCCCTAATGTCGGAGATAGGGGGGGGGGGGGGGGGGGCCCTAACCCTAATGTCGGAAAGGGGGGACAATAACCCTAATGGCGGAAAGTGGGTACCCTAACCCTAATGTCGGGCAGGGGGCACCCCAGCCATAATGTCAGACTGAGGGCACCCTAACCCTAATGGCGGGAAGAGGGCACCCCTAGCCCTAATGTCGGAGATGGGGGGGGGGGGGGCCCTAACCCTAATGTCGGAAAGGGGGGACAATAAGCCTAATGGCGGAAAGTGGGTACCCTAACCCTAATGTCGGGCAGGGGGCACCCCAGCCATAATGTCAGACTGAGGGCACCCTAACCCTAATGGCGGGAAGAGGGCACCCCTAGCCCTAATGTCGGAGATAGGGGGGGGGGGGGGCCCTAACCCTAATGTCGGAAAGGGGGGACAATAAGCCTAATGGCGGAAAGTGGGTACCCTAACCCTAATGTCGGGCAGGGGGCACCCCAGCCATAATGTCAGACTGAGGGCACCCTAACCCTAATGGCGGGAAGAGGGCACCCCTAGCCCTAATGTCGGAGATAGGGGGGGGGGGGGGCCCTAACCCTAATGTCGGAAAGGGGGGACAATAAGCCTAATGGCGGAAAGTGGGTACCCTAACCCTAATGTCGGGCAGGGGGCACCCCAGCCATAATGTCAGACTGAGGGCACCCTAACCCTAATGGCGGGAAGAGGGCACCCTAGCCCTAATGCCGGGAAGGGGGGGGGGGGGCCCTAAACCTAATGTCGGAAAGGGGGGACAATAAGCCTAATGGCGGAAAGTGGGTACCCTAACCCTAATGTCGGGCAGGGGGCACCCCAGCCATAATGTCAGACTGAGGGCACCCTAACCCTAATGGCGGGAAGAGGGCACCCCTAGCCCTAATGTCGGAGATGGGGGGGGGGGGGGCCCTAACCCTAATGTCGGAAAGGGGGGACAATAAGCCTAATGGCGGAAAGTGGGTACCCTAACCCTAATGTCGGGCAGGGGGCACCCCAGCCATAATGTCAGACTGAGGGCACCCTAACCCTAATGGCGGGAAGAGGGCACCCCTAGCCCTAATGTCGGAGATGGGGGGGGGGGGGGCCCTAACCCTAATGTCGGAAAGGGGGGACAATAAGCCTAATGGCGGAAAGTGGGTACCCTAACCCTAATGTCGGGCAGGGGGCACCCCAGCCATAATGTCAGACTGAGGGCACCCTAACCCTAATGGCGGGAAGAGGGCACCGTAGCCCTAATGCCGGGAAGGGGGGGGGGGGGGGCCTAACCCTAATGTCGGAAAGGGGGGACAATAAGCCTAATGGCGGAAAGTGGGTACCCTAACCCTAATGTCGGGCAGGGGGCACCCCAGCCATAATGTCAGACTGAGGGCACCCTAACCCTAATGGCGGGAAGAGGGCACCCCTAGCCCTAATGGCGGAGATGGGGGGGGGGGGGGCCCTAACCCTAATGTCGGAAAGGGGGGACAATAAGCCTAATGGCGGAAAGTGGGTACCCTAACCCTAATGTCGGGCAGGGGGCACCCCAGCCATAATGTCAGACTGAGGGCACCCTAACCCTAATGGCGGGAAGAGGGCACCCTAGCCCTAATGCCGGGAAGGGGGGGGGGGGGGGCCTAACCCTAATGTCGGAAAGGGGGGACAATAAGCCTAATGGCGGAAAGTGGGTACCCTAACCCTAATGTCGGGCAGGGGGCACCCCAGCCATAATGTCAGACTGAGGGCACCCTAACCCTAATGGCGGGAAGAGGGCACCCTAACCCTAATGTCGGGAAGAGGGCACCCTAACCCTAATGTCGGGAAGAGGGCACCCTAGCAACAGATTCAACCTCCTCAGAGTTCTTCAAGAAATATTTTCAAACACATTCCCTGCTATTAAAATATGCCTTCACTTGCATGTAAGGAAGGCAAAACACACGCACCCAGGACCTGAGAGGATGCACAGTAGTGAGAGGTGAGGCCTGGGTTCTACAGGTAAAGCTGACATATTTTCAGAGCAGGCCAGGGTTGATGTTAAGGTCCTGCTTGATTTCAACCTCAATTGTTTTAAAGAAAGACCTGTAGAGAAGGGTTCCTGTGTTTGACCGGGTTATCTGGAAATAGGACCAGAGAGGGCAAAAAACATGATAGCAGCAGCAGTTTTCAGGGTGTTTATTCTCTATAGCACATAGAAGCAACCATCCCAGCATATCTGTGCATTTATTTTTCAGCATCAGCTAGAATCTGAGGTCTTTTAAATGTGCTTTAAGTTGAAAGACATAATTAGGAAGAATTACCTGCTTAGGAATGTCAACCAAAGAAGAAGCAGCAAGCAGAGTAAAGGTGTGCAGAGTAACAATGACCATCTTGGTGGAGGGATATGATGTTACCAGCTGCTGGAGCAGCTGCCGGGAGCTGGAGGCTAGGCTAGCATCATGATGCATGTGCTGTAGAATAGGGATCAACTTCAATAAGTCCACAGGTGTGGCCAAACCTGCAACAGGGAAGAGAAACAGGTAGTGTTAGTCCTTTGTACTGGCTTTCAGCAGTACTGAGGCACAGGTATGTCTGCATTGCTACCACTGCTGACTGCAGTACCAAGCACTTCCACAGCTCTTGGAGAAGATTGCTTCATTGTAGGTAAGACACACATCTGGTGTCCTCAACGTAAAGAGGACATGGAGCTGTTGGAGCAAGTGCAGAGGAGGCCACGGGGATGAGCACAGCCTGCAGCACTTCCCATAAATGACAGGCTGAGAACACTGGGGCTCTTCAGCCTCGGGAGGAAAAGCCACATGGAGACCTCAGAGCAGCTTCCAGTGTCTGAAGGGAGCTACAAGGATTTCTCAGGGACTGCAGCAACAGGTCAAGGGGTGATGGGTTTAAACATAAACAGGTGAAGTTCAGGTTAGATCTAAGGCAGAAGCTGTTCCCTGGGAGGGTGCTGAGGCGCTGGCACAGGGTGCCCAGAGAAGCTGTGGCTGCCCCATCCCTGGCAGTGCTCAAGGCCAGTCTGGACATAGGGGCTTGGAGCAGCTGCTCCAGGGAAAGGGGTCCCTGCCCGTGGCCCGGGCTGGAGCCGGAGGAGCTTTAAGGTCCTTTCCAACCCACACCATTCAATGATTCTGTGATTAACTCACCTGAAGCAACCTGTTATAGGCTATGCAAGTTTATTCATCATGCTATAGATGAGCTTTCACTCTTTACCAAACAGGTGTTTTGAGAACTTAAGATTTAAAGAGGAGGTACAAGCCAGGCACTAGATTAATGGTTAGCTAATTTAACTTAAAACCAGGAAATATTTGAGAATGAGGGCTACAGCATTTAATATTTATATAAGGATAATAAGGAACTCTCACAGAAATTAGGTTTTCCCTTTTATCACTCAATGTAACACATGTACCTTGTATCATCTCGCTGATTTTATTACATATGCCAGCAGCAAAATCCCTGTAGAGAAAAGACAAAGCATCAGGTGAGATAAATACAAGAGGGAAATCACTGAAAAATAAAACCATTTTTGAACTACCAAACACTGTGCTTTAGCAATAAAAGCTTTCACAAGAGAGAGCTTGCCAAGATCCCATTCTTTCAGAAACCCTGCACATGATCAAATGCGGGCTTCCAAGAACATGTCAAAGTGACAAGCAGCGCTACGTTTCATTCCAGAACAGGATTTATGTAAAATACTCCTAGATTAAAGCTGCTGCTCCGTTTTGCATTCTCATATTTATGAGCTTTCCACTACCATTTTAGAAAAAAAGAAGTATCTGTTAAACCTGTGCTCAGATTTCTTCATAATGTTCCATACAAGCAAACATTTTGATAAAAATTACATGGTTGGCACTACCAAAGGTTTGTGAATGCCAGTGCTAACGGGGTTTCCATTCTCTGTGATACAAAAAACTGGAAACAAAAATAACATCTTACTTTGATTGTGCAGAAAAATTGGCAGCAGGAAATATTGCAGCTTCAACTTCCACATTATCATGGGAATCCAAACTTTGACGAATACTGTGATGTGCATTCTTCCTTTCTGGAATGACAGACGCCATGCTGCCCAACATCCTACAGGAAGAGATGACAGCAAAATCAGGAAGAACAGTGACCATGAAGAAATGCCAGATAAAAACAAACAGAAACAGAGAAAGGCTGGTTAAAAGCCTATTTTGATAGAAAAATATGTTTCTTTCTGTAATAGATGTGGATGAGCACAAACAGAATCATAGAACCAACCAGGTAAGATCATCAAGTCCAGGTTCATTAATGTCATTACATACCGAAGGGTAATGGCCCGAGCAACTGGATCATTGCTGTGAATGACGGAGAAGACTCTTTTGACGAACTCATCCACATTTAGGATCTTCTCTTAAGTGCTTCTCACTCTGCTGAGTAACTTTCAGCACACAGAGCCTCAGGAAGTTGTTTCTGTTAGGAGGCACACACATTTCCACACACATTCCTTTATCAGGTTGTTCTATATTAAATATTCAAGCACTTTCAAGATGAAAGTATCATAAAAACCAAAACAACCTCCCAAGAGTAAATTAAAGCAAGAAAAGATCTATACTTTAGAGACATATTTGACTAAGAGAACAACAAAGAGACTATAGCCACACTATGGTGTTTGTCTTCTAGTATGGTAGGGTCAGATTCAGGCCCAGTTTCAGGGAAATTCACTCAGTGACACCAATGAGGAGAGCATAAGCAAATAATAAAATCATAGAATGGGCTAGGCTGGAAGGGACCTTAAGCTCATCCAGCTCCAACCCCTGCCATGGGCAGGAATCCCTTCCACTGGAGCAGGTTGCTCCAAGCCCCCGTGTCCAACCTGGCCTTGAGCACTGCCAGGGATGGGGCAGTGCTTCTCTGGGTACCCTGGCAGATGCTTCTCTGGGCACCCTGTGCCAGCGCCTCAGCACCCTCACAGGGAACAGCTTCTGCCTTAGATCTAACCTAAACTTGCCCTGTTTCAGTCTGAACCCAACACCCCTTGTCCTGTGGCTGCAGTCCCTGATGCAGACCCCTCTCCTTGTAGCCCCTTTCTGATACCAGATACCTGTTTTGGGCACACTTAGGGAAACAAATCTGATAAAAAAACCATGTCCAGAAAAAGCCTAAGCACAGCTTGTGCTCAGTGTAGCAGTATAATCACAAACGTACAAAAAACCTCACATGTGCCCAAGCTGCTGTGCAGCACCACTCCAAGACACACTACACTGCTATGGATAACTGACTGAGGCTACTTACCCGACTCAGAACACATCAGCCAACTTTAGGAAAGCTGAATTAATGAGAATGGGGAACGGGTATTTCTCGAAGAGCCTGGGAAAACGAACGACGGCTTCGCACTGCTCTCCGAGCTTCCCATACCTGAGACCTAAACGAGACACCAACAACCACTGAGGACACCTACACTGCTTCCCGGCCATGCCCTCTCCACCCCCCGCTGGCGGTACAAAAGCGAGCTCCCGTCAGCCGAGGACCGCGGGCCGAGACAACACCGCCCCTCAGGCGGTGGAAGCCGAGGACCATAACGGCAACATTACAAGGCAGGCACTGCCATGGCCGCTCGGCCTCACCTTTGTCGACTTCCATGAAAGCAGAGTTCGCGTCCAGCTCCTGCTCCCCATAGCCCGCATCGGACAGGAACGACTTGGCGCTGGCAGCCATACCGACCGCTTCAGCTCGGACGGGACACCTGCGCATGCTCCGCTCAACCACACCGCCTCAGCGAACGCGCAATACGCACGCGCAGCCGCCACACGGAGCCGCCACTACGCACGCGCAGTAGGCAGTACGGAGCCCCCGTACGCAAACGCCGTACGGAGCCGCCGTAAGCAAACGCCGTACGGAGCCGCCATTACGCACGCGCACTAGGCAGTACGGAGCCGCCGTACGAAGCCGCCAATATGCACGCGTAGTAGGCAGTACGGAGCCGCCGTACTTAGCCGCCGTACGGAGCCGCCGTACGCAAACGCCGTACGGAGCCGCCCTACGCAGCAGCCGTACGCAGGCGCCGTACTGAGCCGCCGTACGGAGCCGCCACTACGCACGCGCAGTAGGCAGTACGTAGCCGCCGTACGCAAACGCCGTACGGAGCCGCCATTACGCACGCGCAGTAGGCAGTACGGAGCCCCCGTACGCAAACGCCGTACGGAGCCGCCGTAAGCAAACGCCGTACGGAGCCGCCATTACGCACGCGCACTAGGCAGTACGGAGCCGCCGTACGAAGCCGCCAATATGCACGCGTAGTAGGCAGTACGGAGCCGCCGTACTTAGCCGCCGTACGGAGCCGCCGTACGCAAACGCCGTACGGAGCCGCCCTACGCAGCAGCCGTACGCAGGCGCCGTACTGAGCCGCCGTACGGAGCCGCCACTACGCACGCGCAGTAGGCAGTACGTAGCCGCCGTACGGAGCCGCCATTACGCACGCGCAGTAGGCAGTACAGAGCCCCCGTACTGAGCCGCCGTACGGAGCCGCTGTACGCAAAAGCCGTACGGATCCGCGGTACGCAGCCGCCGTAAGCAGTCGCCGTACTGAGCCGCCGTACGGAGCCGCCATTACGCACGCGCAGTAGGCAGTACGGAGCCGCCGTACGCAAACGCCGTACGGAGCCGCTGTACGCAAACGCCGTACGGAGCCGCGGTACGCAAACGCCGTACACAGCCGCCGTACGTAAACGCCGTACCCTAATTTTGCCCCGCGCATGCGCAGTAGCAATTTAGGCTCGCGCATGCGTAGTAGCAATTTTGGCCGGCGCATGCGCAGTAGCAATTTAGACTCGCGCATGCGTAGTAGCAATTTTGGCCGGCGCATGCGCAGTAGCAATTTTGCCCCGCGCATGCGCAGTAGCAATTTTCGCCGGCGCATGCGCAGTAGCAATTTAGACTCGCGCATGCGCAGTAGCAATTTTCGGGTTTTGAGATGCTGGGTCTAATGGTGTAATCCTAACCCTAACCCTAACCCTGAAACAGATGGGACTCTTATTACAACAAAAACTCAATGTGAAAACGTTGCTCTCCATCCCACCTCAAGACACATGAAGCACACACTCGAGTATGAGTGTAGATTTGTTAACCTAGACCCACAAAAACAGTTTGAAAAGGTTTAATGCTCTGTTCCTATCTGCTCCTTGGGGATGCCACAGTTCCTGTTTCTTTTGTGTGGTCTGATGAAAACAACAGATGAGTTTTACAATCTGCCAAAAGCTGAGCTAATTCTGGATTTTTCACAGTATTTGCCCATCAAGTTCTTTAAACCGTTCCTTTGCTGATCCTAAAAAGTATTCTGGATTTAATAGAAAGCTTCTGGTGCTTTGGACCTACCTTGTTCAGGACATTCAGCTCTTCACGAACTAGCCACAACAGTGAGCACAATGGGAAGACAGGACTCGTGATAAAAGGATGATTTATCAAAGTTATTGGCAAGTGATCTTTCCTGTCTGAAGGATTAATGTTGTCGTTGAGGCAGTGCTTGCTTTTATGACCTTTCAAGGAAAGGATATTCCTCATCTTTACATGGCACTGGGCCTCAAATCCAGAAAAAGAACCTGAAAGAGGAGACAGACAAGCAAGGAATACAGAAGTTGGTGTCTAGACTTGTAGGCAAAGATCTCTTCTCCCTTCGCACAGCTTAGAACACCGCTGCCGAAACAAGTGAACGTACTTTGCACCTCCTGTAAGTGTCAAGTCTCAGAACATGGATGTATGCTTACCTGGTTTTCATTTATATTCATTTCTTAACAGTAAATAGAAACCAAAGACAATGTTTCAAACAAATGGCAGAGGAAAGCCCCAGTTAAGTGGGAACAGATCCAGGGTACAAGAAGATGAACACATCTGCCTACCCCAGGTTTTACTGCATCAAGTTCCACAGTTTCAATGATAACAGCACCACCAATTGAGCGCTACCTGTCAAGTTTTTAGGCAAAAGACATTGTCAGTGTCTCTCTGCCAGAGGTTCTTTCTCCACATCTCAGATAATACTGCTTACTTGTCTTCTGCAGACTCCAGTTTCTTCTCATCTACTTACAGGGTTAGATGAATTGGCAACTACTTCAATAAGAGGAGCAAGGATACTAGTTTTATCCTGGACCAGGGAAAACCAAACTGAGTAAGACAAAGATAGAGCTTATTTATTCTATAGAATTACTGCAGATGTAACTGAGCTTTTCTGCAAGCAAAACCATTGAATCCAGTTAACCCAAGGCTGCCATCACGTGCTATTAACTCCTATCGCACCTTTCACTTAAACCCCAAACCCCTTGTTGTAGTGAACATAGTGATAAAACCAGCTTAAAACCCAAAATAAATCACAAAGAAAAAAACCCACACAACCCCCCCCCAACAAAAACGAAATGATCTGTCAAACAAGAAGTGTTAAAAAATGACAGACTATGCATGCACTGTGTGATGTGACTGAGCAGTTGCCAGCTAACTAAGTTTCTTCCTTTTACTATTCCTGCAAACTTAAAGCTTGCTGCCTCTTTCTTCTGCTTTCTCTTCTACTGCTTTCTGTCCTAAGATAAATTATCATGTGTCTCTGCACACATCTTGATGTTTCCTGTACCTGAAGCAGGTTCTTTTCACTCCTGCAAACCCATCAAATTTAATGAATACCGGAAATATTGACTTAGTGCTAAGAGAAACATTAGCATTAAATTAGAAGTCCTTGTGGTGGTGATGCCAGGTTCCCATAGGTGGAGCTGGTCACACACTGGGTCTCACTAAAACACCAGATGAGGCTGTGGAAGGAAAACAGCTTTTCATAGTCTGCTCAGTGGTTTGACTGCACAGTTTCTGTCAGCTAACAAAGGTTGTACCAACACCCTCCAAACTTACAGGGAATTGTACTGCTAAGGTTCAGAGAGAGCTTATTCATGAAGCAAGTCTGCAAAATGCCCCTAAAAATGAACTTCAGGGATGCTGAGTATTATGATCCATTCTTTCTTTAACATACAAAAAACTGCCCAGCAGATGAGGCAAACCCAGGGCCAGCTCCAGTCTCCCCATCCTTCCTCTTCCCTGTCAATGCCAACACACTATTTTAGCTACACAGCGTCATGAAAGCAGGACAAATATGACATTGCCATATGACCAATCCTACATATGAGAACAGTGCAGGAGGAGTAGCTCAGTGAATAGGCAACAACAAATTTCCTCACATTGCAGTCACTTGTGTGACAGAAGATGACTTCCTAATGGAATATTGAACTGTCTCCAGGAGCATCTGCTGTGCCAATGAGTGTAATCTTGTACCACTATCAGTGCACTTACCACAGGGGTTTTGCTGATACAGCGCTTCAGGCAGCAGTATTAATGTTTTCTCATCTCTACCTCTGAATATCTTGTTGCAATGGCTTTTAGCCTTACATCACATTCATTCTTTAAGGCCATGCTGCTATTCAACAGATACACAACATTTGGAATAGGGGAGCACAACTCACACAGAACCTGTTGGAAACTGAATTTCATGATCTGCAGTTCCCTTCAGAAATTATTCTCCCTTCTTTACTGAGAGAAACTACCAACAATCCAGCTTGGTGCTAGTGAATTAATCCCTAACACTGCAGCTGAAAGAGAATTCCTAGCACCAGAAACATGGTTAAGAGGCTGCAGTGATCAACTTAGAGGAAATATTAAGGGTCTGAAATACATCTGGCTTGTGTTTAAGATGGCTTAGCACAGATAACACAGACTTTTAAAACATGCTGGAATAATCACTCCCCACCTGCACAGTGCCAACATGTCAGTTCGAATGAGATGGAGTCAGTAAAAGTGAGAGCTCAGTCTAAACACGAGGAAAGAGTGAAGAATTGGCTTCCCAAAGGGAAAGTGGAAGACTAAAACTGTGGCAAGTACTCAGGGCTGGGCAATATCCTAGAAAATTACACTGGCACAGGGTGCCCAGAGAAGCTGTGGCTGCCTCATCCCTGGCAGTGCTCAAGGCCAGGTTGGACACAGGGGCTTGGAGCAGCTGCTCCAGTGGAAGGGGTTAGAACTCAATGAGCTTCAACCCAAATCATTCCATGATTCTATGGAAATGTCTAATAGGGAAAAATAAAACACCCCTACCTGTAAGGAGAGTAAGTAACCCAATAAACTGTTTCCACCTCTAACTAACTTCTGCCTTCTGCAACTAAGCAGCAGCTTCCTGGGTTTAGTATTGGCTGTTTGTTGCACTCCAGCTTCCTTTCATCAGTGCTAAAATAACAATATGGTTAATAATGAAGGTTCTTCCATGTACGAGGAATTCCCCAGGCTTGGCCCAGTACCCGCATGAAGGAAAACTCCCCCAGTTACTTCAGCTGCACACAGGGCAGGTCAGAGGGTGGCATTGCTTCGGATTTGTTAAACACACAAGGTTCTTTTTTAATGAAGGCTGGTGTTAATTTGCAGTTTAGCAGCTCATACAATTTCGATGAGACCCTGGTGCCTAGAGCTTCTCCATGGTGCGTGTAAGCTTGCCTTAAACAAGGCAAGCATCCAGCCAGCATTGGGAAGCGAAGTCTTTGCCTTGCGAGCAGGGTAAAATCTGTCATCTAAGAAATCATTTTGCATTTGAGGTGCAAAAGCACCAGGCAATTGTACTGGGGCAGGTGCAGCAGAAGCAGAGCGAGACCAGAGCTCCTGCCCCGCAGAGCCCCTTTGTTCCAAGAAATGGCACAAGCAGGAAGGTGATTGAGAAGAGGACCACATTCAAGTGGGATGATGTTGGTCAGGTCTGTCTTTATTGAGAAATAGCACTGCCTTGCCAGAAAAAAAGAGAGATGAAGCCATGGCACAAGTTTTGCCATTTCACCCTCTTGCAAGGTCTCAGGGTGGGCCAGACCTCAGACAGCTGAGAAATGCTTTCCTGGGGGAGTCAAAGAATGAGCTGATAGAAAAAGCTCAGAGATAAAACTCCACTTCCCAGCCTTCAGCTTGCTATGGGAGCATTCATCACAACAACTGATCTCCACCCATGCCATTTTTTC